>NW_021224703.1:0-1014 GCF_002162155.2 Triticum dicoccoides
TTAGTTAACCCAAAAGGCATGACTAACCACTCATATAATCCAAACTTAGTTTTAAATGCTGTTTTCCATTCATCTCCCAATTTCATACGAATTTGATGGTAGCCACTACGCAAATCAACTTTGGAGAATATTGTAGAGCCACTCAATTCATCAAGCATATCATCTAGCCTAGGAATAGGATGACGATAACGAATAGTAATATTATTAATGCCTCTACAATCAACACACATACGTGATGTACCATCCTTTTTCGGCACTAGAATAATAGGAACAGCACAAGGACTAAGGGATTCGCGTATATAACCTTTGTCGAGAAGCTCTTGTACTTGACGCATAATCTCCTTTGTCTCCTCTGGATTGGTACGGTATGGTGCACGGTTTGGCAGTGAAGCACCGGGAATTAAGTCAATCTAATGCTCAATCCCTCGAATAGGGGGTAATCCCGGTGGCACGTCTTGTGGAAAAACTCCAGCGAACTCCTGCAAAATGTTAGTGACAGCAGGAGGCAAAGAGGAAGGCACGTCCTCGAATGAAAATAATGCCTCTTTGCACACAAAAGCATAGCAAACAGATTTGCTGAAATCTAGCTCATCAATATCAGATTTGGTGGCAAATAAACATGCACTTTTCAATTTAATTTCAGAAACAACACTAGATGGTTTATTATTAGGCTTCATTAGTTGCTCAAATTCTTTTGCCACAATCTGATTTTCACTCTTATTCTTGTCCTGTTTTGCTTTATTAGCTCTATTAATATCATCTTTCAAAATGGAATGAGGAGTCATAGGAAGCAAAGTAATATTTTTATCCTTATGAACAAGAGTATAGTGATTGTTTCTACCATGGTGTACAGAATTTTTATCAAATTGCCATGGTCTACCAAGTAATAAGGAACATGCTTGCATAGGTACCACATCACAATCAACATAATCAACATATGTAGAGATACTAAAATGCACACGAACAGTACGTGTTACCTTAACCTTGCCGCTGTTGTTGAACCATTGGATGTAG
>NW_021224704.1:0-990 GCF_002162155.2 Triticum dicoccoides
CACGCGTCTCTGGTGCGTGGCCCCCCTGACGAACGGCGCCGCCGCCGGCACCCGGAGGGGGGAAACGGACGCGTCGAGTCTACACGGAGTGGATGTAGTTGTGGGCCTGGCCCGGATGTTGCTCCAAAGTGTTCCTATGGGCCGACCTAACACAACCGGGTGGAGAGGTCCACTGGTCAAAGCCCGTCCGTGCAAAGTCAAAGGGCTAGATCCCGTGGTCAAACGCTAAAGGGTTAGGCGGGACGGGGGCCCTGGGGGGGTAGCAATGCCACCGGAGCGTCGTACCGGGCCCTCATACATGCGGGGTGGTGTTGTGGCATGTCCGAAGAGGCGGCACGCGTCTCCGGGTTGTGGCCCCCCTCACGGACGGCAATGAAACGGTGGTAGACGTTCTGTGGTAACGATGCAGCGTGAATATTATTAAATACTTGGAGCGCGATAAAATCATGAGTTTTCTACACAACGTGGGCACATGTGCTATAGGACTGATGGTAATTTTTCATAATTTTTTGTGATGGAGAAGTATCTGAACACTTCCCTCTACGCGGATTGCTCTTCGCACGTCTACGACTGTGGCCGGCGGCCTTCGGGGGGTAGCATACCGTAAAATCTTGCGTAGGCGGCCTCTCACAAGTCTGGAAGTGTTGAGGCCGTTGCAAACGCCCAGCACGCGTCTCCGGTGCGTGCCCCCCCTCACGGACGGCGCCGCCGCCGGCACCTGGAGGAGGGAAACGGACGCGTCGGGTCTACATGGAGTGGATGTAGCTGTGGGCCTGGCCCGGATGTTGCTCCCCGGTGTCCCTCTGGGCCGACCCGACACAACCGGATGGAGAGGTCCACTGGTCAAAGCCCGTCCGTGCAAAGTCAAAGGGCTAGATCCCGTGGTCAAACGCTACAGGGTTAGGCGGGACGGGGGCCCTCGGGGGTAGCAATGCCACCGGAGCATCGTACCGGGCCCTCATACATGCGGGGTGGTGTTGTGGCATGTCC
>NW_021224705.1:0-625 GCF_002162155.2 Triticum dicoccoides
TCGGGACAAAGGTCCTTTCAGCCCCAAATCCTTGAATCACTCGCGGGTACTCCTCGAGCCGACCCGTCTTTAGTCACCACATGTATCATGTATAAGTATATAGGTATATACCCATGATCACCTCCCGAGTGATCACGGCCCGATAGTATAGCACAGCAGACGGACAAGAATGTAGGGCCACAGATGGAAATACTAGCATCCTATACTAAGCAAGTAGGATTGCAGGTAAAGGTATCAACAACACTATCAAAGACAGCTATGCATCAGGATAGGAATAACGAAAGCAGTAACATGCTACACTACTCTAATGCAAGCAGTATAGAGGAGAGTAGGCGATATCTGGTGATCAAGGGGGGGGGGGGCTTGCCTGGTTGCTCTGGCAAGAGAGAGGGGTCATCAACACCGTAGTCGAACTGGGGTGGTCGTCGGCAGCCTCGGGGTCTACCGGAAAGAAGTAACGGAGGGGGAACACAATAAATAACATAGCAATCAAAGTATCACAAAGCGTAGCATGGCAATACACGGTGCTAGAGGTGACCTAACGCAGTAGGAGGTGATACCGGGTGAAGGGGGAAACATCCGGGAAAGTATCCCCGGTGTTCTGTGTTTTCGGACAGATGAACCG
>NW_021224706.1:0-2142 GCF_002162155.2 Triticum dicoccoides
ATGTACTCCTGGATGAGGGGCAGCTGCATCGGGACATTCTCTAACTCCCGGGTTGCCGTCAAGTAGGCCGGCATGTCCTCCGGGTCGCCGGCCTCCGCTGTCAGCTGCCTATACTCCCCAGCAAGGCCGGCTCTGGCTCCTCCGGCTCGGGTGGAGGGGCGCGGCTGGACCCAACGCTGTCCCTCGCCAACGTACGACGATCGCCTCCGCCGAGGCAGATAGAGCCGCGGTTGCCGCCTGTGCCGGCAAGGGGCGCGCGCGCCGATGTTGATTCGGGCGGAGCGCGCCTCGCCGCAACGGAACAGTGTGTACCCGTAACTCGTCGGGGCGGGCACGATGCCGGCGCCCGGCTGGGCGTGGTACGGGGCGACGACCTCCTCGAAGGAGCGCCCATCCCAGAGATGGTTTCGCGCGATTGTGCTTCACGGGCGGGCGGGGGCTAGCGTAGGCGTGGAGGCGGCGGTCGTGGTCGTCGGCTAGCCGAGACGCCCACCCCATTTGGTTGGGGGCATACTGCGGGTCCGCCCGCTCCTCCGGCGAGAGGCGCGCCCGGTACCGACGGCGCGGGCAAGGAGGGGCGTCCCGACATCGGGCACCAGCGTGACCGGCACGCCGTCGGTGCTGAGCCGCCAACTCTACGACATGCGGACGTCGGGCACGGCGGGGATGGCGAAGTGGGCGAGCTCCTCCGCCTCCTCCAGCGTCAGGTTGGGGCAGGCCATCGCCGGCGGCAGAGAGAGTGGGTGCGAGAGGCGGGGATGGGTGCCGGCGAGTAGGGAGGCGAGAGCAGGGTGCGACCGATGGCGGGAGGGCTCGGATTTTATAGGGGCGGGGCTGGGTGCTGGCAATTAATGCCGGCGGGCAAGGGGGCGGGGTGCGCAGGCGGTCAAAGCGGTGGTGTGGGCAAGCGAGCGGGCAACGAGCGCAGGAGGTCAGCATGGGAATCGACACCGCGCGCGGACCGACGTCGGCGATTGGACTGCTCACCGCGGTGATTGGACTAGTCGCTGCGCGGTGTAAATGGCCACCGTGATCCGTGCCAGATAAATGCGGGCGGAAGGCGGTGGTTAGGCTAAGTATGCGTGGGGCGCCCCTGGCGCGACGTACACCGCCACCTTACGGGCGTATAGCGGACCATACGTCCGTGTGCCGCGCCGCGCTATGCCGCGCCCACATGGAATTTCCATCGTGCCCTTCCCCACGAAGAGGTACCTTCAAATCTGAACCAGGTGGGTTGGACCAGAGCGGAAGTGTTTTCCAGATTTTTGATCTCCAAATCTTCGTTTCTACAAATAATGAAACAAGGGTAGAAATTAGTTGGTGAATTAATTATAACTAGAACTAGCCAGTAGGTACTGAGTACTGACAAGAACTAAACTACAGCAAGCAATTAGTTCCAGATGATTGACATTTCTACCGACTAGAACTAAACTACAAATGCAGAGAAGAACTAAACTACGACAGTAATCGTCCAAGCACAACACTAAACTTGCTACTGACTAGAATTAAACTACCTAAGTGTTGAGAAGATCCGGCAAGTTCCGAAGGTCCTGCGCCGCTGGGCGACGGCCAACGTACGACGAGCTGCCCACCTCCCCGTCTCCCCGTGCTGGCTCCCTCGGTGGGCGGCGAGCTCGGAGCCTCAAAAAGTGTGGCCGCGAACGGCGGGGTGCCGAGGTCTGGGCGGTGTGGAGGCGTCCGGTGACCGGTGGGGTGGTGAGTTCCGCGCCTCCGCCTACTCCGGTCGTCCGGCGGCTAGGTCGTCGAGCTTCCTCTCTACACAACTTGTGCGTAGTGTGGCTGTTGTCTGCTCGTGGCCTCATCATGTTTTCTCCGCCGCCATGTCCGACCTGATCATCTCCTCCGCCATGTTCAGCCTCTTCCCCGTCGCCATGTCCAGACCCTTCTCTGCCATCATTTTCGGTAATCTCTTCGTCTTGCCCCGTGTCGTCATTACCTGCCCCGTCGGCGTCCTCCTCATCTTCAATTATCCACCGAGTATAGCCATCCATGAAACCATTCATGAGCAGGTGCCCCATCACACGACCATCATCATAGGGTTTGATCCAAACTCCTTTGCATGTTCGCCGCGGACATAAAATCTCTGTCCGGTTATTTTTGTTCATGTCCTGCACTGCCGAC
>NW_021224707.1:0-1105 GCF_002162155.2 Triticum dicoccoides
TTGCTTGCCGATCATCGGGCAAGTCAACCAAAGTCCATACTTTGTTCTCATACATGGATCCCATCTCAGATTTCATGGCTTCAAGCCACTTTGCGGAATCTGGGCTCACCATCGCTTCTTCATAGTTCGTAGGTTCATCATGATCTAGTAGCATGACCTCCAGAACAGGATTACCGTACCACTCTGGTGCGGATCTTACTCTGGTTGATCTACGAGGTTCAGTAGTATCTTGATCTGAAGTTTCATGATCATTATCATTGGCTTCCTCACTAACTGGTGTAGGTGTCACTGAAACAGTTTTCTGTGATGAACTACTTTCCAGTAAGGGAGCGGGTACAGTTACCTCGTCAAGTTCTACTTTCCTCCCACTCACTTCTTTCGAGAGAAACTCCTTCTCTAGAAATGATCCATTCTTAGCAACGAATGTCTTGCCTTCGGATCTGTGATAGAAGGTGTACCCAACAGTTTCCTTTGGGTATCCTATGAAGACACATCTCTCCGATTTGGGTTCGAGCTTATCAGGTTGAAGCTTTTTCACATAAGCATCGCAGCCCCAAACTTTAAGAAACGACAACTTTGGTTTCTTGCCAAACCACAGTTCATAAGGCATCGTCTCAACGGATTTTGATGGTGCCCTATTTAACGTGAATGCGGCCGTCTCTAAAGCATATCCCCAAAAAGATAGCGGTAAATCAGTAAGAGACATCATAGATCGCACCATATCTAGTAAAGTACGATTACGACGTTCGGACACACCATTACGCTGTGGTGTTCCGGGTGGCGTGAGTTGCGAAACTATTCCACAGTTTTTCAAATGTACACCAAACTCGTAACTCAAATATTCTCCTCCACGATCAGATCGTAGAAACTTTATTTTCTTGTTACGATGATTTTCAACTTCACTCTGAAATTCTTTGAACTTTTCAAATGTTTCAGACTTATGTTTCATTAAGTAGATATACCCATATCTGCTTAAATCATCTGTGAAGGTGAGAAAATAACGATATCCGCCACGAGCCTCAACATTCATCGGGCCACATACATCGGTATGTATGATTTCCAACAAATCTGTTGCTCTCTCCATAGTACCGGAGAACGGTGTTTT
>NW_021224708.1:0-405 GCF_002162155.2 Triticum dicoccoides
TAATGACACACCAACTCTAGACCTAATCAATCATGCGGTGAATTCACATTATTAAGTCATCACGGTCTCATGGCGAAGGCCTTGATTTGTTCTTGTTAGTTGACCCAAGCTAACGTCATCAAGACCAATGGCACTAGAGAAAAGACGGGTACTTAACTAAGGTAGAAACCCGGAGGCTAAGCTCATCAGATTTGTCAACGCAGCACAGCTCATACATGGAAAGAAGCAAGTAGGCTCTACATGCAGTGCAGTCATGAACTGCTAATGAACCTACCTAATTTCGCTACAAACTAGTTGACTACTTATCATAAATCGCGGGATCTAATCTACAATCCGGCAGCGTTTTGCTTGCACGCTGGTAATTTCATCCTCATCTTCAGAATCTTCATCATCGCCATAGCCTAC
>NW_021224709.1:0-1118 GCF_002162155.2 Triticum dicoccoides
ACTGCCATGTGATTATGACGCAACTGCTTCCGGTTGCATTGAGGGGGCTTCTACCGGACAACGTTCGATTAGCCATTGTGAAGCTATGTGCATTCCTCAATGCAATCTCTCAGAAGGTAATCGATCCAGAAATCATACCAAGGTTAGAGAATGATTTGGTGCAATGTCTTGTCAGTTTCGAGTTGGTGTTCCCACCATCCTTCTTCAACATCATGACACACGTCCTAGTTCACCTATGCGAAGAGATTAACGTTTTGGGTCCTGTATTTCTACACAATATGTTCCCCTTTGAGAGGTTCATGGGAGTCTTAAAGAAATATGTTCATAACCGTGCTAGGCCAGAAGGAAGCATCTCCAAGGGCCATGAAAATGAGGAGGTCATTGAGTTTTGTATTGACTTTATTCCTGACCTTAAGCTGATTGGTGTTCCTGAATCGCGGCATAAGGGCAGACTGGATGGAAAAGGCACGCTAGGAGGGGATCACATAATATGTATGGACGGACATTCTCTAACTGAAGCACACTACATAGTTCTACAGAATTCCGCCTTGGTGGCTCCATATATGGACGAACACAAGAATTTTCTACGCTCCAAACACCCGGAGCGGTCTGATGACTGGATTACATGTGAACAAACCAGGAGTTTCGCCGGCTGGTTGCAGACACATACCATGCATGACGCCTCTATTGAAGATGACCTGTACTCACTGTCCCAGTTACCATCTTCGAATATAATGACTTTCAAAGGGTACGGGAGAAATGGTAATACATTTTACATGATCGCCCAAGATAAGAAGAGCACCAACCAAAACAGTGGTGTCCGCTTTGATGCAACAACCAAGACGAGAAAGGAAACATATTATGGTTACATAGAGGAGATATGGGAACTTGACTATGGACGTGGTTTGAAGGTCCCTTTGTTTCGGTGCAAATGGGTCAATATGACACGAGGCGGGGTAACAGAAGACCGGCAGTATGGAATGACAACAGTGGATCTCAACAATCTTGCATATGCAGATGAACCATTCGTCCTAGCTAATGATGTGGCACAGTTTTTCTATGTGAAGGATATGTCTACCAAGCCGAGAAAAAGAAAAGATAAGGAAGCGAATGCATCA
>NW_021224710.1:0-416 GCF_002162155.2 Triticum dicoccoides
TATATATATATATATATATATCAGAAAGCAATCAAATCATCATAGTGCAGAAAAAAATTGAAACCGAAGACAAACCAAATGCGAAGTTATTGCAATATAACGCCTTGAGTGAAACACTTCAAACAAGAAAAGTTGGTGGTGGCGTTACCCACCGTATAGGAAGTATTAGACCTAGACACGGCGCACAATTATCGTGGCGCTCCGAAGTCAAATTCCATGTTAATATGTTCACACTCAGAGTGTAAATCTTCGTTGATTGAAGATATACCTTACTTTGTGTGTTGCACATCTAAGTCATCAACATGCATAAGTGTTAGGATGTGTGCCTGATCACAGGACATTAGAGGATTCTAAGATATTTAGCTCACACCGTAACTTGCAAAACCTTTTCTCATCCAAGGGCTCTATGAAAATAT
>NW_021224711.1:0-817 GCF_002162155.2 Triticum dicoccoides
GAGGAGCTACACACCGCGAGCAACAGACAGATTCGAACGGGGGGTTACCTTGGTTCGCGACGATGAACCGCCTACTTCCTCCCCGCCGCCCCAAATGAGGCCCACCGCACTTCGCCTCCTCGCCCCCCCCCCCCCCCCCAACTGCCGCTCTGCACGGTCGTGGAACTCGCGTCGCGAGCAGCTCCCCGCCGCCACCGTGCAGCGCGCGAGAGCAATTCGACGCGCAGACCCCTCGCGACGTCGAACCCCTCCCGAGAGCGCCAGTTGGATTTACGGTGAGGCGGGATTTGTTCAGCGCCGTCGGCGAGGCGAAATGAGGCGAGGCGGATTTGGTTGAGAGAGGGAGAAGGAAACCGCCGAATGTGCTAGTTGCCGTTGCGGGACGGGGAGAAGACAGAGATAATGCGCAGGCCCCACCAACCTAGACGTTTCGACTACGCGCGTCGTTTCGATCCGACCAGGTAACACCTGGGCACACCGCTGCGCGATCGATCTCGATCTAACGGTGGAGCGAGGGTGTGGTGGCGAGAGCTAAAAAGTGCAGCTGCACTTTTTAGCATTTAGGTTGCTCCGTAGTAGACTGAGAGACAAACGGAGATCTTGCTCTCGTTCCAATATACCTACTCCGTAGTAGAGTCGGCCAACGAACACCTCAAAGAAGTTGAATTACTGCTTGAGTTCCAGGTTCCTACATAAAACGGAGACCAGCTCAAAAAATACTGTTCCGAACAAAAAACGAACCCATCATGAAACGGAGCCACCCAACTGGAGACCGAGTCGACAACCTCAAAACATCTGCATATAATGAGACGACTGG
>NW_021224712.1:0-542 GCF_002162155.2 Triticum dicoccoides
GGCGGCGTCGGGGCGTCGAGGCGGCGTCGAGGCGTCGAGGCGGCGTCGGGGCGGTGTCGAGGCGGCGGGGCAGCGGCGTCGGGAGAGGAGAGGGGAAGGGGATCGAGGGCGAGGGCGAGGGAGAGAGAGGGGATAGGTTTGGGCCGGGGAGGAAATATGGATGGGGGCGGCACAATACTAATGGCGCACCACCCCTTGGTGCGCCATAAGTACATCCATACTAATGGCGCACCTCGCCCTGGTGCGCCATTAGTATTTTTTTTTTTTGATTTCTGCTCGAGCCAACATGTTATCTTCCACCTGACCTGATCCACATCAAGTTCTCTCTACTAGCTCGACTGGTCAGCAGCCAGTTCTCACACCAGGAGGTCCTGGGTTCGATTCCCAGGCTCCACAATTTTTTTGATGCATTTAAAATGCTGTTTGATACTTATTTGTGTTTAAATATGTTCAAACTTGTTTAAATCATAACAGTAATATTTTTTTATAAGACAGTAATAATTTTTAAAAAAAAATATCATCAAACAGTAATGCCGGTGGAG
>NW_021224713.1:0-532 GCF_002162155.2 Triticum dicoccoides
AATGTGATGGAGTTGACTGCCCTCACCGACAATTTTCACCTGCCTTTATCAGTTGAAGCTTTTGAGGAATTCAATCAACTTCAGGCTTTAATGCCTCTGATAAATTTGCATGAGGGAGTTAGCGATGTCTGGAAATGGCCATCAAAATCTGGGGATTATCAATCCAGGATCTACTATTTGTCTTGTTTTTTCGAAGTCATGGCTGACCCGCTTTTTGGGTGGATCTGGAAATGTTCTTGCACTCTCAAGCTCAAGGTGTTTGGCTGGCTTCTTTTGATGGACCGTCTAAACACTAGGGACATGATGCAGCGACAGCATTGGATTATCCAGGATGATACTTGTGCCATTTGCTTCTCAGGTTTACATGAAGATAGAGCTCATCTCTTCTTTGCTTGCAACTTTAGCAAACGTGTCTGGAATTACTTGGGAATCTCATGGAATGTTCAACCTAACCATACTACTTTTGAAATGGCTTGTGAGGCCAGGAGGGACTTCGATCAACCGTTTTTCACTGAGGTAGTCTTTACGGCTA
>NW_021224714.1:0-768 GCF_002162155.2 Triticum dicoccoides
ATCGCAGCCAAGCCTAACATCTAAGACCTGAGACCCCAACCTAGCCCCTTGCCGGGTCTGGGGCACACACTGGTCCGGCGTGCTCTCAGAGGCCGCCGCCGCCAACTGCCACCGCTCCATCTTCAGAACTGTACTGATGCATCAACCTTGCTCGGCCCAGCTACCGTCGACGCCACCACGGCGCCCAACGACACCTCCTCCCTGCACACAAACAACTGAACACGTCGCGGTCTCCACTGATACACCTCAACGCCATGCTACCAAGTATCACCAGCTGACACAGCTTGAAGTCCTTGGAGGATCTGTCGTGCGTCACCTTCCGACCAGGCATGACCAAGCATAGCACCTGTCGGTCAGGCATGACTTGACATCTCCACCCAAGCTCCGTGTAAGAAGCAACCGCTCCACCTCCTGCCCCTGACTTCCAGCGCTGCTTCACAAACGATGCTCCCAAGAGAGAAACGACACCGCAGTGCCGCCATCGTCCGATCTGGAACACCAGATCCTAGGGTTTCCCCTGGAGTAGCACGAGTGGGTCAACAGTAGTTACACGACGATGCCTTCATCAAGGTAACGGCGTAGAACGCCTCCATCGCCTGTCGTCGGCTCGGTTTTCACCGGCAACCATGTCTCCGCAACTCGCAGCCGGGACTAGATGATGGATCTCGAGATCCGATCACCGAGCTTCTGGCTGGCCACCGCCGACGAAGAAGATGACCACCACCACTGGCTACACCGGCCAGAACAGATCTGCCATGGGTGCCGCCA
>NW_021224715.1:0-7654 GCF_002162155.2 Triticum dicoccoides
GTCTGAGCGACATCGCAGAAAGGGCTTATATTAAAAGTAAATAACAATACTGCCGCAGTCGGACGTCTGAGCGAGATCGCGGAAAGGGCTTATATTAAAAGTAAATAACAATACTGCCACAGTCGGACGTCTGAGCGACATCGCAGAAAGGGCTTATATTGAAAGTAAATAATAACAATGCCGCAGTCGGACGTCTGAGCGACATCGCAGAAAGGGCTTATATTGAAAGTAAATAATAACAATGCCGCAGTCGGACGTCTGAGCGACATCGCAGAAAGGGCTTATATCAAGTAAATAAAAAAACAATGCCGCAGTCCGACGTCTGAGCGACATCGCGGAAATGGCTTTAAATTTATTATTCATATCTGTTAAACTTGCAAGAGTAATACTCATAGGAAAATATTCAACACATGATAATAACCGGGTTAGTCCATCCACAGGAAATAAACATTTAACCGGAATTAACACCCATGTGGTTCTCCGGAATTTCTGTCACCGAGATTGAAACTCGACAAGATAAGTTGAACACAGTACTTGGACATGGATAAGATGATTCAAAGGAATTTTTGACTCTGCAGAGTTTGTACTAAATGTACACAGCCAACGGATTTCCGTAGTCACGAAGGACTAGTTCCGTTTACGGTATTTCGGAAGAAACCACATCTAACCAGTACACACCCATTCCACCTCACGATGCCAGGAATCACCCTAGACAACGTCCAAGAAAAACTTTGAGACGGGGAGGTCACAACCTCGAATAGCATGGGATCAAATTTCTATACGCGCGCTCTAAGGGGTGCCCCCTCTCGGTCCCAACCGGAAACACCCATGCCCCCTGACCGGATGACGGGCTTTAATCCAGGGCCATGGAACCCTCATCCCAGCCTTTCTATTTGGTGTGTACCAGGTAAGTGGTTTCCAACTTACTAAGCCATATTCCTTGCGGAAAACATGTGGTAGTACCGGAAAGGAAATGAATGGGAATGTGACTTGATTCACGTTGACACTGAAGTCAAATAGTCTGGCGTAAGACTGGCATGCCACAACACTGCCATCTTACCCATTCTCATGCCATCACATGGCCATGCAAACTTATATCCAACAACATATGGATTTTCGAAACTCACTTGCCTCATCTATGCATGTAACATGACATTCATCAAGATGCTCATAAACATGCCATGAAAACTACTCAATGCAAACAATGCCAAGACACTCATCATATCAAAAGTTCAAACATGCTTGCCTGGTTCTGAGTAGTCGGAGCCTAGCTCGGTGAAGTTTGCGGTTCCGTCACCTCCTTTGGTATCTACGGTATACAAAAATATACGCACTATCGTAAATACCGTGAGGTGCACAAAAGTATTCCAAATATTTTTCAAATAAATCTGATAAAAAACTAGATAAAATTTTAAAGAGGACAGAAAAAGAATCAGACAAAAGTCCTTCTCTGTTTAAGAGTTATAAGGGTTTTAAATTCAGGGACCTTTCTGTAATGAAACAGAAACTTCCCAGGGGGCTAAGCAGAAAAGTCTAGAAAACGATTCCAACTGGAAAGCGCATTTTGCCAGAATATGCTTTCATAAAACGGTTCGTTTAATAAAAATGAGAGACTGACAGGCGGGTCCCACCCGTCTGGTTTAAAAGTTTAAAAGGGGGAGACGGAGCTCGTCGGCGCCCGAGAGCTGCGGTGGTCGCCGGCGGCGATCCACGGTGAGGCAAGGGGATCGGGTGGTACCTCCGTGCTCAGTGCATCATTCCGCGTCGGTGGGTGGTGGTGGTGGTCGCCGGCAAGCACTGTGTCGACGGCGGCCCTGGCTCCGGCGGACGGCGGTTCGGGAGGGGTTGGCTCTCGCCAGAGAGTGCTGCGAAGGGCAAATTGAAGTGGGGTTAGTCTACTAGGTGCTCGAGGGGATTGCAGACGAGGTTTGGGTGCTGGGGACGGCCTCACCGGAGCGAATCGAGGTGGAGGCCGAGGCGGAACGGGGCGGCCGGAGTTGGGGGAGAAGACCTCCTCGAGGTCCTCCTAGAGGCTTGGCGTGGTGTTGGTGAGGTGCAGTGGTGGTGCGTGCACGAGAGCGAGCTCGGGGCTCCCTTTTATAGGCGATCCGAGGCGGTGGCCGTGAACGGAGTTCTCCGGCGATGGATACGGCGGCGCAGAGCTTGGTCGGGGTGGTTTAGCGGTTGAGCTTCATCGTGGAGGTCTATTGGCGCCATTTTGGCACTAAACACGTTCGGATTAGAAGCTTTGGGGGTGTTCGACGGGACGGGGCGGCGCGGGCCCGGTGGCGGCAGAGGGCGTGCCCTGTGCTTGCCGGCCACGGCGACGGTGCAACGGGGTGCGCTGGCGTCCATGAGCCACGCGGAGGGCCAGGGAACGATGGGCGGCGACGGGTGGCGTGGCGAGCGGGCTCGGGCCCTCGCTAGCCGCCACGGGTGGCGCAGCCACCACAGAAACTGCCAACGCCGGCAAGGCTCGCCGCCACTGACGCCTGCATCCGTCCAAGGGGCGTGCGGTGCTCCGGCCAGGGAGAAGAGGCCGTGCGCAACGAGCCAGGGCGCACTATTGACAGGTGACCGATCCCTGACGACACTGAACTTCTGAATCTCTGAATTTACTGAATGTGCATAGAAACAGTGTTGGCCAGGTGTTCGACAGAATAATTTAGGTATGTGGGAGGTTCTCCTTGAGCTGATCTTTGGTGGGGTGGCCTCTCATTGCATCTGGGGGCTGCCTGAATTTTGGTGGAATTTTTGGAGAAGAGGAGATATGAATTTCACCAAGTTTGACAAATCTGGTCCAAACTTGCAGAGGCTGAAATTTGAAAATTTTGAAAAGAAGAAGAGTGGATCTTGATGGTTCTAGGTCGTGGTTACCAAGGACCATCCAGAGGAGTTGGTTTGGGGTCAAAAATCAAAGGCATTAAGGTACTTGCTTTGCAAATCACCTAGGCTCAAAATAATGGACAGAATTGTTTTGGGGAAAGAAATAAATGAAATAAAATCCAAAAATGAGTTGGACTTGTTAGGACAGAATATATGGATTGCCACAAAGTGTAAGGAGGGGTTTAGGGAAGTTTTACCATATGAGGCATGGTAAAATCATGAGTGGTTTCAACAAAAGAGAAGTCCCAAAATTTCTAGGGTTTTCTTTTAAAGGAAAACCAATACCAGGGTTGAAGAAGATGCCAAAATAAAAACCTTGTCAAAGGGAAAAAAATTTGAGAGAGAGATTTTTGGAAGAATTTAAATGGCCTTCTTTAAATCCAACAAAGTTTTTGCTGAAAACCATATAAATTTTTTTGGAGTGTCACACCGGATGACTGGCTTTAATCCAGGGCCATGGAACCCTCATCACGGCCCCTCTATTTGGTGTGTATGAGGAAAGAGGTTTGCAACTTACTAAACCATATTCTTTGCAGAAAACATGTGGTAGCACAAAAGGAAATGGATGTTAACGTGACTTGATCCATGTTAACACTGGAGTTAAATGGTTTGGCATAAGACTGACATGCTTCAACAATACCATCTTACAACCTTTCATGTCACCACATGATCATGTAAACTCACATCAAATAACCCATCGAGTTTCGGAGCTCACTTGTATTAGCTTTGCATGCAATATAACACTTACTGATATTCATATAAGCGTGCCATGAAATAACCACTCAAGCAAACATGCAAAACACTCATCATATCAAAGGTTCAAACATGCTTGCCTGGTTCGGAGTAGTCGGAGTCTAGCTCGGTGAAGTTTGCGGTTCCGTCACCTCCTCCGGTATCTACGGTATAGAGAAAACGCGTACTAACGTAAATACCGTGTGTGCACAAAAAGTGTTCCAAATGTTTTTCAAATAAATATGATAAAAAACTAGGCGGAAAAATAAAGATGATAGAAAAAGATCCATTAAAATCATTTTCTGTTTAAAAGTTATTAAGGTTTTAGCCCAGGGACTCATCTGTAATGAAATAGAAAGTTTCTAGGGGGTAGTTTGTAAAAACAGAAAACGTTTCGATTAGAAACACACCAACCCCAAAGGAAAACGTATTCTGCCCGAAGGCGTTTTCAGAAAATGGTTCAAAAAGAATAAAACGCTGACGAGGGGGTCCCACCCGTCAGGTTTGAATCTTCAAAACAGAGTCACCGGTGCGCGAAGGCTGCGGTGGTCGCCGGCGGCAATCCACGACGAGTTAGGGGGAGGAGATGGTACCTACGGACTCGGGGTGATCTTCCGGGTCTGTGGGTGGTGGAGTTGGTCGTCGGCAAGCACCACGTCGATGGCGGCCTTACCTCCGGCGGATGGCGGTTCAGGCGGTGGTGGATCTCGCCTAGGAGAACTGCAAATGCCAAATCGAGGCTAGGGTCAGACGTGTGGGGGCACTAGAGGGTTGCTGACGCGGTTTGGGAGGCGGAGGTGTCCTCACCGGAGTGAATCGTGCCGGAGCCCGAGGCGGATCGGGGCGGCCGGAGTCGGGGAAGGAGACCTCCTCAAGGTCCTCCTAGTGGCTAGGCAGGGCTCTGGTGAGGTGGAGAAGTGGCGCTGGGTCAAGAACGAGCTCGAGGGCTCCTTTTATAGCTGGTCTGAGGCAGTGGCCGAGAACGGGATAACTCCGGCGATGATTACGGCGAGGCAGTGGTTGGTCAAGTGATTTAGGGGGCTAGGCATCATCGCGATGGTCTACTGGTTCCGTTCAAGTGCTAAGCTTGGCCTGCCTTGGGTGATACTCCAAGTTTCTGACGGAACGGCTCACGGAGCTCGGCGGCGGCAGAGAGGACGCTCTGCGCTGCTCAGGCCACGGCGACGGTGCCACAGTGTGCACAGGCAAGTGGACAGCCACGCGGAGGCTTCGGGTGGCTTGGGCGGTGCTGGACGGCGCTGAAAGGTGGTGCTGGTCCCTGCTGGCCGCCACGGGTGGCTCTGCCACCGCGGAAGTTGCCGGCGTCGGCGAGACACGTCACCATCGACGCTGGTGCTCGTCCAAATGACCGTGCGGTGCTCTGGATAAGAAGAAGGAGCAGTGAGCATTGCGCCAGAGTGGGCACTGGTGAGATTGACGCCGCGCTCTGAAGAAAACAACACTAACGGCCGAACTGAAACACTGAAACTCTGAATTTTACTGAATTTTGCCAGGAACAGTGCATGCCAGGTGTTCGATGAAATGATTTTGGCATGTGGAAAACTTTTCTGGAGCTGATCTTTGGTGAGGTGGTCTCTTGATGCATCTAGGGGTTGCCTGATTTATCCCAGAATTTTTGGAGAAGAAAAATATTGAATTTCACCAAAAATGACAAATCTGGTCCAAACTTGCAGTGAGCAAAACTTGAAAATTTTGAATTGTGGAAGAGTGGATCTTGATGGATCTAGGTTGGGGGTACTAAGGACTAGTCAGAGGAGTTTGTTTGGGATCAAAACTCAAAGGAAATCTGGTACTTCCTTTGTAAATCACCTAGGTGCAAAATAAATGACAGAAATAGTTTTGGGGATAAAATAAATAGAATAAAAATCAAAAATGGGTTGAACTTGCTAGGATTGGATATTTGACTTGACCCAAAGTGGAGGGAGGGGTTTTGGAAGAAAGTTTTCACATGAGGCATGGCAAAAGAGAGTGGTTTGAATAAAAGAATAAATTCAAAAACCCAAAGGATTCCTTTTTAATTGAAAAACTTTTCAAAATTAATTGTGATGAGTCAACACCAATGAAAAGCCTTCAATACCAAACATCAGGGTTGAGGATGACCCAAAAATAAAATATTTGTCATAAGAGAAAATTTTGAGAAGAAGAGTCTTTTTAGAAAGATTTTAAATAGCCTCCTTCAAATCAAATAAAGAATTTGCTAAGAACCAAATCAAAAAATTTGGAGTGTCACACCAATTGACTTGCCAGAGGACGCATCTCCTTTGTCAGGGTTTTGAGGGCTTCATTATCAAATTCTGACCCGTTTTCTTGTTCACCGGGATAGCCCTTGGCAATATCAACTGGATCCAGGTCAGCTATCCATGCTTTGGCCCGAGTAAGTGCCAACAAAGCGCCAGCCCTAGCAGCAGATCGCTTCATTTCTTCTATCTGTGCCGGTGTCATCGACAATTTGGCTAGTGTCTCCTTGATCAATGTTGGTGCCGGTTTGTTGTATGAGACTGCACAGATAACTCGTTGGGCACCGGTATACAGTTGCTCTATCAACTTATATGCTGCCTTCAGCTTCATCCGCATGTCAGCACCTAGATGAGCAACATGGCTACCTGAAACAGTTTAAGAATTCACTGTTAAACCGGATATTTTAGAGATGGATAATCAAGCTCTGCACACAAGGTACTTACCAAATATTGCAGGTGTCATGGCATTTACTTGATGTTTCAACCCGGTTAGCTCTTCTGCCACCGGTTTAAGAGCTGCCTCAGCGTCTTCAGCCCACTTCAACAAAGCAGCCTTTTCAGTTTCCCAGTTGGCACGTTCAGTCTTGAAACCGTCCTTCAGTTGTTCCATGGCTGTTAAAGCGCCTTTCAGCTCCTCTTTAGCCTTGGAAGTCTCTGCTTGTTGGGACTTGATATTCTCTTGAAGATCAGAAATTTGAGAACCTTGGTTGTTTATATCAACCTGCAACAGTTAGATGATGAAGAGGTTAATATTTTTCTCAAAAGTCCCAAGCATATAACAAGTTATACACATGGCACTTGGGGGCTAATGTGGATTGCCTCTTTACTGCTGATTATTTGAAGTCCCAAGGATCAAAACAAGTATTGATCTTGGCACTTGGGGGCTAATGTGTATTTGATCAGAAAATACACAGACAAGGGAATTGACAAAATGTAGTATGGAACATAAAGTCCCGGTTTGTCTTCAAGAGACAAACCAGCCCTTGGGGGCTACTCAAGTTGAAGTGTTCTTTATCCTAAAAGTCCCGATTTGTCTTCAAAACACAACCCGGCCCTTGGGGGCTATGATGACGTAGATATACAGAACAAGAAAGATGAAAGTATTGTGAAGATTACCTCATAGAGCTCCTTCATCATGTTCACTAAGCCGGCCTCATAATCTCGGCTTGTGTATAGGCGGTTTAGGAATGGGAAAACTTTGTTTTTGCCACTGTAGTTTTTGCCAACTTTGCTTATGCCACTCTAGAGTTTGACATTTCACTTTTGCCACTCTTAGCTTTTGACAATATATCACACTTGTCATTCCGTGGCAAAAGCAAAAAATTTAGAGTGGCAATTGTGATACATGTCAAAAGCTAAGAGTGGCAAAAGTGAAATGAAAAACTATTGTTTTTGCCACGGAGGGTGAACAAATAAATAAATCATGCCGCAGTCGGGCGTCTAAGCGACACCACGTAAAGGGCTTATATTGAAAGTAAAAGACATGCGTGCCACAGTCGGACATCTGAGCGACATCACAGAGAGGGCTTATATTGAAAGTAAATAACAAATACTACCACAGTCGGACGTCTGAGTGACATCACAAAAAGGGCTTATATTGAAAGTAAATAACAATACTGCCACAGTCGGACGTCTGAGCGACATCGCAGAAAGGGCTTATATTAAAAGTAAATAACAATACTGCCGCAGTCGGACGTCTGAGCGAGATCGCGGAAAGGGCTTATATTAAAAGTAAATAACAATACTGCCATAGTCGGACGTCTGAGCGACATCGCAGA
>NW_021224716.1:0-3387 GCF_002162155.2 Triticum dicoccoides
TTCTTGTGTTCATCGACATACGGGGTCACCAAGGTAGAGTTTTGTAGAACTATGTAGCGTGCTTGAGACCAAGAATATCCGTCCCTGCATATTATTGAGTCCCTTCCAAGCGTGCCTTTTCCAGTCAGTCTCCCCTCATGCCGCGATTGAGGGAGACCTATCTTCTTAAGGCCAGGAATGAAGTCAACACAAAACCCGATGACATCCTCTGTTTGATGGCCCATGGAGATGCTTCCTTCTAGCCTAGCGCGGTTACGGACATATTTCTTTAGGACTCCCATGAACCTCTCAAAGGGGTACATATTGTGTAGAAATACGGGGCCCAGAATGACAATCTCGTCAACTAGATGAACTAGGACGTGTGTCATGATATTGAAGAAGGATGGTGGGAACACCACCTCGAAACTGACAAGACATTGCACCACATCACTCCTTAGCCTTGGTATGATTTCTGGATCGATCACCTTCTGAGAGATTGCATTGAGGAATGCACATAGCTTCACAATGGCTAATCGGACGTTTTCCGGTAGAAGCCCCCTCAATGCAACCGGAAGCAGTTGCGTCATAATCACGTGGCAGTCATGAGACTTTAGGTTCTAAAACTTTTTCTCTGACATATTTATTATTCCTTTTATATTCGATGAGAAGCCAGTCGGGACCTTCATACTAAGCAGGCATTCAAAGAAGATTTCCTTCTCTTCTTTGGTAAGAGCATAGCTTGCAGGACCTTCATACTACTTTGAAGGCATGCCGTCTTTTTCGTGCAAACGTTGCAGGTCCTCCCGTGCCTCAGCTGTATCTTTTGTCTTCCCATACACGCCCAAGAAGCCTAGCAGGTTCACGCAAAGATTCTTCGTCACGTGCATCATGTCGATCGAAGAGCGGACCTCTAGGTCTTTCCAGTAGGGTAGGTCCCAAAATATAGATTTCTTCTTCCACATGGGTGCGTGTCCCCCAGCGTCACTCGGAACAGCTAGTCCGACGGGACCCTTTCCAAATATTACATGTAAATCATTGACCATAGCAAGTACGTGATCACCGGTACGCATGGCGGGCTTCCTCCGGTGATCTGCCTCGCCTTTGAAATGCTTGCCTTTCTTTCGACATTGATGGTTGGTCGGAAGAAATCGACGATGGCCCAGGTACACATTCTTCCTGCAGCTTCCCAGGTATATACTATCGGTGTCAAGTAAACAGTGCGTGCATGCGTGGTATCCCTTGTTTGTCTGTCCTGAAAGGTTACTGAGAGCGGGCCAATCGTTGATGGTCACGAACAGCAATGCCTTTAGGTGAAATTCCTCCTGTTTGTGCTCATCCCATACGTACACCGTTTCCATTCCACAGCTGTAAAAGTTCTTCAACTAATGGCCTTAGGTACACATCAATGTCGTTGTCGGGTTGCTTAAGTTCTTGGATGAGAACTGGCATCATAATGAACTTCAGCTTCATGCACATCCAAGGAGGAAGGTTATACATACATAGAGTCACGGGCCAGGTGATGTGATTGCTGCTCTGCTCCCCGAAAGGATTAATGCCATCCGCACTTAAAGCAAACCATACGTTCCTTGGGTCACTTGCAAACTCATCCCAGTACTTTCTCTCGATTTTTCTCCACTGCGACCCGTCAGCGGGTGCTCTCAACTTCCCGTCTTTCTTACGGTCCTCACTGTGCCATCGCATCAACTTGGCATGCTCTCCATTTCTGAACAGACGTTTCAACCGTGGTATTATAGGAGCATACCACATCACCTTCGCAGGAACCCTCTTCTCGGAGGGCTCCCCGTCAACATCACCAGGGTCATCTCGTCTGATCTTATACCGTAATGCACCGCATACCGGGCATGCGTTCAGATCCTTGTACGCACCGCGGTAGAGGATGCAGTCATTAGGGCATGCATGTATCTTCTGCACCTCCAATCCTAGAGGGCATACGACCTTCTTTGCTGCGTATGTACTGTCGGGCAATTCGTTATCCTTTGGAAGCTTCTTCTTCAATATTTTCAGTAGCTTCTCAAATCCTTTGTCAGGCACAACATTCTCTGCCTTCCACTGCAACAATTCTAGTACGGTACCGAGCTTTGTGTTGCCATCTTCGCAATTGGGGTACAACCCTTTTTTCTGGTCCTCTAACATGCGATCGAACTTCAGCTTCTCCTTTTGACTTTCGCATTGCGCCCTTGCATTGACAATGACCCGGCGGAGATCATCATCATCGGGCACATCGTCTGGTTCCTCTTGATCTTCAGCAGCTTCGCCTGTTGCAGCATCATCGTGCACATCGTCTGGTTCTTCTTGATCTTTAGTAGCATCACCGTATTCAGGGGGCACATAGTTGTCATCGTACTTTTCTTCTTCGCCGTCTTCCATCATAACCCCTATTTCTTCGTGCCTCGTCCAAACACTATAGTGTGGCATGAAACCCTTGTAAAGCAGGTGGGTGTGAAGGATTTTCCGGTCAGAGTAAGACTTCGTATATTTCCACATATAGGGCATGGACAACACATAAAACCATTCTGCTTGTTTGCCTCAGCCACTTCTAGAAATTCATGCACGCCCTTAATGTACTCGGAGGTGTGTCTTGAACCGTACATCCATTGCCGGTTCATCTGCGTGCATTATATATAATTAAGTGTGTCAAAAATCATTACAGAACATCATGAATAGATAATTAAGTGACCAAATTAATAGAAGTTCATCATCACATTAAAACCAAAGTACATACATAGTTCTCATCTAACAACATAAAGCTCTGCAGAGCATCTAAATTAATTAAACCATACATTGAAACTATGTAAAACATTTCAATGCGAGAACAAATGCGATCATAATCGCAACCAATGTAACAACTGATCCAACGGCGTAATGATACCAAGCCTTGGTATGAATGGAATATTTTCTAATATTTTTAATCTTCCAGCTCATTGCATCCATCTTGATCTTGTGATCATCCACGACATCCGCAACATGCAACTCCAATATCATCTTCTCCTCCTCAATTTTTCTAATTTTTTCCTTCAAGAAATTGTTTTCTTCTTCAACTAAATTTAACCTCTCGACAATAGGGTCGGTTAGAATTTCCGGTTCAACAACCTCCTAGATAAATAAAATCTATGTCACGTTGGTCGGCATAATTGTCATAAACAATAGATGAACCAATAGTTATGAAAAGATAATATATACCACATCCGAATCATAGACAGGACGAGGGCCGACGGGGGCGGATACCAAAACCATCGCACTATATAAGATGCAATAATAAAAGTAAGAAAATTATACAAGTATCTATATAAACTTACAAGTAAGAATTTTTTTCCTTTCAGAAAGAAGATAAGAACAAGAGGCTCACCACGATGGTGCCGGCGACGAGATCGGCGCGGGCGATCGACG
>NW_021224717.1:0-414 GCF_002162155.2 Triticum dicoccoides
ACACACACACCAAGAGATCGAGAAACCAATCGAGAGTGCAGCCTGACGCAAGCTATATACTCCAGTTAGCTCACAGACCATCATCACGGTCATGGGGTGCAATAGTAGTCTGGCCATGGTCTCCATCCTGCAGCTGTGCTTGATCATCGGTGCCGCCGCCGCTGGCCCGAGCAAGATGGTGAGGCTGGTGCCGGCGATGTACGTGTTCGGGGACTCCACGCTGGACGTGGGCAACAACAACTACCTGCCGGGGCCGAACGTGCCCAGGGCCAACACGCCCCTCAACGGCGTCGACTTCCCCGGCGGCGCCCGGGCGACGGGGCGGTTCAGCAACGGCTACCACGTTGCCGACTTCATCGGTACGTATCTAAGCCATCGATCGTACATATATCAATTCAAGATGCGTCGATGGTC
>NW_021224718.1:0-742 GCF_002162155.2 Triticum dicoccoides
TGTAACGCCCCAGATATACTTTCCATATTTGTATCCAACTCTTGCCGTCTCCGGCGCTAAGTTATATTTATTTCTCGGGTTTGGGTCTTTGTCTCTGTGTGTTGTTTTTCTTTTTCGTGCATCTCTTACCATGTCATCACGTGCCTTGCATTTGCATTCGTGTTCATCTCATGCATTCGAGCATTTTCCCCGTTGTCCGTTTTGCATTCCGGCGCTTTGTTCTCCTCCGGTGGCCATTTCTAGCTTTCTTTCGTGTGTGGGGATTAAACATTTCCGGATTGGACCGAGACTTGCCAAGCGGCCTTGGTTTACTACCGGTAGACCACCTGTCAAGTTTCGTATCATTTGGACTTCGTTTGATACTCCAACGGTTAACCGAGGGACCGAAAAGGCCTCGTGTGTGTTGCAGCCCAACACCCCTCCAAATTTGGCCTAAAACCCACCAAACTCTGCTCCATCGTCTCGGTCGTTCGATCACGATCGTGTGGGCGAAAACCGCACCTCATTTGGACTCTCCTAGCTCCCTCTATGCCTATTTATACCCCCTCCATTCGGATCTCTTCTTCCCCCGTCCGAAACCCTAGTTTTTTTAAAAAAAAAACAGATCTCCGCCGACGGACGTGTCCGCCCCTGGCCGGACAACGTCCGCCGATCCGCCTCAGCCAACCCCGCTGCGCCACGTGTCCCGGGCGGGCGCCCACATCGCCGCCGCCGCGCCGGCCCGCCCGAGCCCGCGGGAGGC
>NW_021224719.1:0-1918 GCF_002162155.2 Triticum dicoccoides
TGGGGGCGAGCCGGCGATACACTCGGCGCTGGGGGCGGTTTTGCGCCCAGTCGTCGCCCCCAGCTCGCCCCCAGGCGCCGAAATTGGTCCACTTTGCAGCCCAATTTCTGCGAATAAACGGCCCATATGGACGAGAATAAGCCCATAATCGGCGTGGTTTCGCCGTGTCTCGGCATTCAATTATCAACACAATTATTCCTTATCACATATTTCATCACAGAAAAATTAAATACTTCAATAAAATACTACAACAAAAAATAGTTCAATACAAATTATATAGTTCAACAAATAAAAACTCGTATTTCATCACGCGGCGTCCCCCTTGAGCCTCCATAGGTGCTCAATCAGATCTTTCTGCAGTTGATGATGCACCTGTGGGTCTCGGATCTCCTGACGCATACTGAGATAGGCAGTCCAAGTTGCCGGTAGCTGGTGATCAACTTCGGCTGGAGGACCCTGCCTGTAGTATGGTTCAGTGTCAAACACTGGGTCTTCTTGCTCGCTCTCGATGATCATGTTGTGCAAAATGACACAGCAAGTCATGATATCCCACATTTGATCTTTCGACCAGGTCTGAGCGGGGTACCGAACAACAGCGAATCGATATTGGAGCACACCAAATGCCCTCTTGACGTCCTTCCTGCAAGCCTCCTGAACCTTCGCAAACCAGGCGTTCTTGCCTCCTGCCACAGGGTTTGAGATCGTCTTTACAAATGTCGACCATCTCAGATAGATGCCGTCAGCTAGATAGTACCCCTTGTTGTATTGGTGCCCATTGATCTCGAAGTTCACTTGAGGAGAATGACCCTCAACGAGCTTGGCAAAAACAGGAGAGCACTGCAACACGTTGATGTCATTGTGAGTTCCTGGCATACCAAAGAAGGAGTGCCAAATCCAAAGGTCCTGTGTGGCTACCGCTTCAAGCACCACACTGCAACCGCCTTTGGCGCCTTTGTACATCCCCTGCCAACCAAATGGGCAGTTCTTCCATTGCCAATGCATGTAGTCGATGCTTCCAAGCATCCCAGGAAATCCTCTTGCTGCATTCTGGGCTAGGATCCGAGCAGTGTCTTCCGCATTGGGTGTTCTCAAGTATTGTGGCCCAAACACTGCCACCACTGCCCGACAGAACTTGTAGAAACACTCTATGCTGGTGGACTCGGCCATGCGCCCATAGTCGTCGAGTGAATCACCGGGAGCTCCATATGCAAGCATCCTCATCGCTGTCGTGCACTTCTAGATGGAGGTGAATCCAAGAGCGCCAGTGCAATCCATCTTGCACTTGAAGTAGTTGTCAAACTCCCGGACGGAATTCACAATCCTGAGGAAGAGCTTTCGGCTCATCCGATAACGGCGCCGAAATGTTCTCTCGCCATGAAGTGGAGCATCGGTGAAGTAGTCGGAGTAGAGCATGCAGTAGCCTTGCAGACGATGCCGGTTCTTTGCTTTCACCCGCCCCGGCGCCGAGCCACCTCGACGCGGCTTTTCATTGATCGCCAGCAGCTGGGCGAGGGCGGCGAGCACCATCAGATGCTCTTCTTCCTGGACGTCGACCGCGGCTTCCTCCTCCAGCAGCGCGGCGAGCTCTTCCTCCTCATCCGAGTCCATCGCCGAGACAGTCAAAACGCCGAACACCTTGCGCTCGGTGGGCGTGTACCTGCCGTTAAACCGCGCCTCCGCGGCCGGAGACGGCGGCCGGAAACGACCAGCTGCTGCGGGAGGGGCTGCCGCGGCGAAGCGCTGCTATTTTCTGGCGGGGAATGGCTATCTAGCGGAGTAGGCCGGCGGCCGTCGCCGGGATGTAGCTAGTGGTGGCCGAGGACGCGGGGGGTGCGAGGCGAATCGGGGGAAGAAAACCTTGACTTTTCCCCTGTAGGTGTGTGCCAGGCGAGCTTTTCCCTAGCGCCGGAGCCCCCAA
>NW_021224720.1:0-384 GCF_002162155.2 Triticum dicoccoides
GGATTGTATTATATATGTCGACTTAACTGTGCTAATTATGTTCATCATAAGGAGCTTATTAGCTACCCCTGATTACTGTGGAATCAATCATCCAGTTGTTGTCCTATTCATTGACTAACTTAACCAAGCATGTCCACCAATTCGAATCTTCACCCATGCTGCTCACCAAGATGCTCTTTTTGTTTGACAACAACCCCGCAGGCTAATTATAAAAAGGATACTTTTGCAAAAATAATGTGACAAGATTGTAAGTATAAATTATTTCCCCTGCTTAAGTGAGAACATTTTGTGTTCTTGTGTGGGATAATGGTCCTTCAACTCCAACGGGCATGTTGTACTAAAAGATAATGAAGACGCCAAAAATGCATGTTCAGCAGATGTAGC
>NW_021224721.1:0-1913 GCF_002162155.2 Triticum dicoccoides
AGAGTAGGCGCGGGGTGGCCCCCTCGGGCGGTGGCGCGTCGTTGGGCAGGGCGCAGCGTAGGCAGCTTTTTCAGCGACTTGGGAGGTTGGCGGAGGCGGCGTGGAGGGCTGCTGGGCGAAGTGGGGGCCGGCGTTCTCTGCGGGCGTCGCTTCTATGGAGGTGATGCAGGGGCGGCGCGATTTCTCCGGCGGATCTAAGCTTCCGTCGGGGTGCCATGGGTGGCAGGCGCGGCGAAGATCAGCTGGGGTCGTGGCTATGGCCATGGACCTCGGTGGCGCGTCGCAGCTACTGCAGGAGGCGGTAGTTGCCAGCCAGATCAGCTCGGATCTAGCCCATGGCCGTCGACGGGCGGCTCTGGGCTGTCCCTCGGGGTCCCGGTGTGGATGTGGGCTGCCACAGCATGGTGGTAGCTCATGGCGGTGGTATGGGTCATTTCACGGCGAGGGCTGGACATCTCCGGCGTCGGCCCGTCGGTGATTGGCCTGTGTCGGCCTTCGATCCCTCTCGTCGTCCGGGCGCTACTTTCGTCGAAGGGTTGGCCGTCTCCCAGCCGCGGTCAATCGCTCATCTCGCTCCTGGTGCCGCAGGACCAAGCCCGTCTCGCGCCCGGAAGCTGGACCGAGACTGTCTCGCGCCCGGCAGCAGGACCGAGCTCGCTGGACGGGTCAATGGAGGCCAGTTTTGGTCGGCCTAGTGGGTCTCGGTGCTGGGGGCCGCCCAGGGGTGCGAAAAGGCAGGACCTTTCCACTTGTCTCTTTGGTTGGTGTAGCGGCAGTTCTCGGGTGAGGTGGTGTCAAGGTCTTGGATGCTGGGGCAGCAGCCCTGGTGGTGGTAGCGCGGTGCTCATGGGCAGAGCCCATGGCTCGGTGCTGCCCGGTGACCATGGCCATGTGGGCGGCGTGGTAGCCGTGGTGTGGCGTTCGATGGCGGTGAGTGTTGGCCTGGGTGAAAACCTGTTCTATCTTTGGACGGACCGGCAGCGGCGAAGCTCGTTCCCTTCTTGAAGGCGTCGTCGCGGCTCCCATTGCCCGTCGTGTTGCTCCAGGGGAAACTTTTATCCTCGGGTCGGATGATGGCGGCGCTCAGGTGTCGTATCCTTCTTGAAGGCATCGTCTTGAGGGCCACGGTTCGGCGTATGCGGCTTCATCTCCTCACGGTGGCGTGTCCACGGTTGAGGACCCCGATTACTCTTGTAGTGCTATGGGTGATGTTGTTGCGCTCAGCGCCTATGTATCCTGCCTTGGGTGTGTGCGTGTGTTGTGGTGGCGTGTGTTTGTGCCGGGTGGTTGATGACTGTTGCTTTATATATAAAGCGGCGCGAAAGCCTTTTTCGGTAAGAGATTATAATTTGTTCAACGTGTTAGGGTTGTTGTTTGTGACTCAACTCGATTCAAAGGATTCTCAAAGGAATTGTGGAGGATACTAATCCTTAGGAATTTTTCCTATGTGGGTTATTTTTGATTTGTAGGATTGTAAATCATATGATACATTTCCACTAGATTTTATAGGAAATTTTCCATCCACTCCAACCTCTTTGAAAGAATACTACATTTTTCTTGTGCACAATCAAACATCCTTATAATCCTGTAGTATTCAAGGTGGCACGCCACTCTATTCTGCGTTTTTCCTATGCCCGCATTTTGAAAATCATGTGAACCAAAGAAGCCCGAAGCGTTGCTGCCATTAAACCCATTAAGCTGGAGGCAGGGCGGTTGCTGATTGCTCCATTGGCGGGGGCTGCCAGTTAGGCCAAAGCCAAGGCCTTTGGGTGTTCACAGAGTTGCTTGGATGCTGGGCGGCGGCAGACGCGGTGTTCGTGGGCGGAGCACGCGTCTTGGGTGCGGTCGGGCAGCCATGGTCACATGGTTGACATGGTTGGTGATGTTTGGCGTAGCATGGTGGTTTGGCGGAG
>NW_021224722.1:0-2256 GCF_002162155.2 Triticum dicoccoides
GTGGAGACCGGCGTGATCAGTACCAGAACCGTGAGCAGTATGATCACCGACTTGATCGTGATGATCGACGTCGAGTGCCCACCCTCCCCCAAGGAGTGGATCGTACGCACCTCGACAGCAGGATGACAGACGCCATCACAATGTTGGGCGAAGGATTCCAGTCGACCCCAGGGAACCAGGCTTCGATGCAAGATCCATTATCGTTCAAGGTTTGGTCAACAGGAACATAGCTCACCGAGAAGGTCATGACAGAGATGTACCCACCAGCAGCAGAGTACACGTCTCAGGACCAGAGTGTTTTAGCAGAGCCATCAGGGCCGCGGTGATTCCTCCCAACTTCAGGTTGGCGACTGGAGTCAGTAAGTTCACTAGTGAGTCTAAGCCTGATACTTGGCTTGAAGACTACCGAGTGGTTGTTCAGATTGGCGGCGACAACGATGAAGTAGCCATGAAACACCTGCCTCTTATGTTGGAGGGCTCGGCCAGAGCATGGTTGAATCAGTTAGCACCCAGCAGCATTTACACTTGGGAAGATCTGGCTCGAGTGTTTGTCAGAACATTTGAAGGAACTTGCAAGCGACTAACAGGGTTGACAGAGCTGCAATCTTGTGTGCAGAAGTCGAATGAAAATTTGAGAGATTACATCCAGAGATGGATTACGTTGCATCACACGGTAGAGAATGTATCTGATCACCAGGCAGTCTGTGCCTTCAAGGAAGGCGTGAAGTACAGAGAGCTAAACCTGAAATTTGGTCGAACCGGAGACATGTATCTGAGTCGAATGATGGAGATTGGCACCAAGTATGCCAATGGTGAAGAAGAGGATCGGCTCTAGAGTGGCAAGCACAAGTCAGTCGCCCACGAAACCGAAGGAGGGAACTCCAGTCGGAAGCAGAAGCGGAAAGCCAAGCCAGCTGCTCCTGGAGAAGCCTTGGCCGTGACTCAAGGAAAGTTTAAAGGGAAGCCCAAAGGGTCTTGGAACCCTAAGAAGGTGAAGGACAAGGAAGGGAATGACGTGTTGGATTTGCCGTGCCACATCCAAACGAAGAAAGATGAGGAGGGTAAACTCATTTACCCGAAACATACCACTCGACAGTGTCGGCTCTTGATCCAGCAATTCCAGGGGAAACAGCCCAAAGATAAGGAAAAGGAGTCGAACAAAGTTGAGGACAAAGAAGATAGTGATGATGGATATCCCCAGGTCAATTCCACCCTGATGATTTTTGCTGACGTTGAAAGCAAAAATCGATTGAAAGTTAGCAACCGAGAAGTGAATATGGTTGCTCCGGCGACACCCAGTTATCTGAAATGGTCTCAGACTGCCATCACATTCGACCAGTCCGATCATCCGACACACATAGCCACCCCTGGGAGGCAAGCTTTGGTGGTCGACCCAGTCTTCGAAGGCACTCGACTGACTAAAGTTTGGATGGATGGTGGCAGTGGCCCGAATATACTATATGCTAAGACATTGAAAGGGATGGGTATTCCGATGTCCAGACTCAGTACCAGCAACATGAGTTTCCATGGAGTCATTCCTGGAAAGAAGGCTGAGTCGCTCGGCCAAATTGCTCTTGATGTGGTTTTCGGCGATTCCAAGAATTACCGCAAAGAAAAGTTGACGTTTGAAGTTATGGATTTCCAGAGTGCTTATCACACTATTTTGGGCAGGCCAGCTTATGCACGTTTCATGGCTCGACCATGTTATGTGTACCTCAAATTGAAGATGCCTGGTCCCAAAGGTGTGATCACTATTACTGGCAATTGGAAGAAGGCGGAAGAGTGCTTTCAGAAAGGCTCAAAGATCGTCGATGCTCAGATGGCAGTGGTAGAGCTGCAAGAACACCAGAAAACTACAGACCTGAGTGATTTGTTGCGAGCGAAGAGGCCTGCTACGGAATCAACGTTTTAGTCGTCTGGTGAGACAAAACCGATTCACATTCACCCGACCGACCCCAGTGTTGCTCCGACTCATATCTCTACAACACTCGACTCCAAATAGGAAGAAGCGCTCATCCAGTTCCTCCGTGAGAACTGGGACATCTTCGCATGGAAGCCTTCTGACATGCCGGGTGTTCCCAGGGGACTGGCTGAGCACCGCCTACGAGTCGACTCAAAAGTGAAACCTGTCAAAGAACATCTTCGACGGTCCGCCGTCCAGAAAAGAAAGGCCATTGGCGAGGAGGTGGCTCGGCTCTTAGCAGCGGAGTTTATCCGAGAGATTTATCACTCCGAGTGGCTCGCCAATGTTGTCAT
>NW_021224723.1:0-414 GCF_002162155.2 Triticum dicoccoides
AGAGCTAGATATGGAGAAGTTCACCTTCGATGATGTTAGCCGTATTGCTTCCTCAACACTTGAGCCTGAGATGGAGAGCATCATGGTTGAGTATGGTGAGGTGGATTCAGATGTCAAGGAGCCAAGATCTACTATTTCACTTGTTGACATGAGTCCGGTGGAAATTTCTACTACCACACCTCACTTGGTATCTTCAATTGAGGTAGTCCTGAAGCTTCTTCCCAAGTATCTCACGTATGATATCAGCTTTCTCGACAAGATATGCCATATCATGGATACAGCCTATGCACCATGCGATTTATTGATGATATCTATTTATCATATGCTCAATAGATATGCTTATGTGATAGGATACTCTATTGATGACTTAGAGGGCATTGTCCCTATCATTTGTATTGGCTTGGTTGTTGAGTG
>NW_021224724.1:0-1299 GCF_002162155.2 Triticum dicoccoides
TTAAAATCGGTCTCCAAGGACTCCGGTCTTGGCCCAACTTAAGTGTATTTTGTGCTTTACTTATGAATAATGTTAGGTAATATCTCCAATCCGTGTTTCTTATTTGGTCTTTACATTTTGTTGTGTTTAATATCAAACGGAAAAGAATGAAATCAACACTGAAGACACGCGATTTTAACGTGGAAAGCCCCTGCAACACGAAGGAGAAAAAACCACGGGCGTCAGCAAATCTTCACTATATCAAGGGAACTTACAAACTTCGGAGATTTACAATTGATCGACTTATCCCGTGTGGCGGCTTACAAAGGAGATATATAGCACTGGCGGCGAGCCTCGCTCCGCTCGCTCGTAAGAAGTTAGGCTTTACCTTTATACTTGAATTTGGATCATAGAGCATTCCAGATGTACAGATGGATATGGGCGCTCCAATGCATGTGAGCGTCGCTTTCATTTTATGACACATGCTTTCATTTTCCTTTCCACATGTGTCTTTGTATCGGGGTGGCGGAGGTTAAGGGGTGTGGGGAAAGTAAAGGTTTTTTTCTTTAGAAAGGACACCCGAAGGCATCATAAAGCTGATAATTATCATGGAAAACAATATCCATTACAATGGAAAGATAACTGGACACGGCCTTTGTCACAAGCAACATGAATCTAGAAACAAAAACTAAATTGGACGTGTCGTTGAGAATATATAAAAATTTGAAAATTAAACGGCAAAAGAAAAATGATGAAAGTGAAGGTAAGATGTGTGGAGCTACCAAGAGCAGCATGCAGGGTTCCATGGAGGCTGGAGCGCGCATGCGTATGCATCGCTAGCTGCAGATCGAGATCTACCCCGATTCCCGACACGGCGGAGCGCATATGTAAATGTGTACACATGATTTGTGCAATATTGTCGAGCCAGTGAAAGTTGTTAGAATACATTATAACATGTATATATACGGTATAAATATAAATCATATATACGCCGATAGGCTAGCGTGTTGCGTGGTTGTTGTAACCGGTAGTTGTGGTTGTTAGGATTCATCCTCATCGTCGTATATCTTTCTTGAGGATCAATCCAACACAACCGAACTACCAAATCTTGTAAACCTCTTTGCCTATATAACATGCAACGCGTCCCTGCCAGAAGTATACGCTTCATCCAATCTTTCATGGTATTCAGAGCCAACTTCCTCTCCAACATCCAAACCTAGTCATGGCTAGCTCCAGCTCCGCCGCCGCGGCTTTTGCCCTCATTCCCATCGCTGACAAGCTGCACCGGGACAACTACCTGGTCTGGCGCGCGCAAGCCCT
>NW_021224725.1:0-2241 GCF_002162155.2 Triticum dicoccoides
GATTAACTTCAATATGCAGGGGATGGAAAAGACCATTCCTGAGGTATATTCAATGCTGAAATCAGTGGAGGCGGAGATCAAAAAGGAACATCAAGTGTTGATGGTGAATAAAACCACTAAGTTTAAGAAAGGCAAGGGTAAGAAGAACTTCAAGAAGGACGGCAAGGGGGTTGCCGCGCCCGGTAAGCAAGCTGCCGGGAAGAAGCCAAAGAATGGACCCAAGCCCGAGACTGAGTGTTTTTATTGCAAGGGAAGTGGTCACTGGAAACGGAACTGCCCCAAATATTTAGCGGACAAGAAGGCCGGCAACACTAAAGGTATATGTGATATACATGTAATTGATGTGTACCTTACCAATACTCATAGTAGTTCCTGGGTATTTGATACCGGTGTGGTTGCTCACATTTGTAACTCAAGGCAGGAACTGCTGAATAAGCGGAGACTGGCGAAGGACGAGGTGACGATGCGCGTCGGGAATGGTTCCAAGGTCGATGTGATCGCCGTCGGCACGCTACCTCTACATTTACCTATGGGATTAGTTTTAACCCTCAATAATTGTTATTTAGTGCCAGCTTTGAGCATGAACATTGTATCAGGATCTCGTTTAATTCGAGATGGCTACTCATTTAAATCCGAGAATAATGGTTGTTCTATTTATATGAGAGATATATTTACGGTCATGCTCCACTGGTGAATGGTTTATTCTTAATGAATCTCGAGCGTAATGTTACACATATACATAGTGTGAATACCAAAAGATGTAAGGTTGATAATGATAGTCCCACATACTTGTGGCACTGCCGCCTTGGTCACATAGGTGTCAAATGCATGAAGAAGCTCCATGTAGATGGACTTTTAGTCTCTTGATTACGAATCATTTGACACGTGCGAACCATGCCTCATGGGTAAATGACCAAGACTCCATTCTCAGGAACAATGGAGCGAGCAACCCACTTATTGGAAATCATACATACTGATGTGTGCGGTCCAATGAGTGTTGAGGCCCGCGGTGGCTATCGTTATGTTCTCACCCTCACTGATGACTTGAGTAGATATGGGTATGTCTACTTAATGAAACACAAGTCTGAGACCGTTGAAAAGTTCAAGGAATTTCAGAGTGAGGTTGAGAATCAACGTGACAGAAAAATCAAGCTCTTGCGATCAGATCGTGGGGGAGAATACTTGAGTCACGAATTTGGCATGCACTTAAGGAAATGTGGAATAGTTTCACAACTCACGCCGCCTGGAACACCTCAGCATAATGGTGTGTCCGAACGTCGTAATCGCACTCTATTGGATATGGTGCGATCTATGTGTTGGGGAACGTAGTAATTTCAAAAAAAAAAATCCTACGCACATGCAAGATCATGGTGATGCATAGCAACGAGAGGGAAGAGTGTGATCTACGTACCCTTGTAGACCGATAGCGGAAGCGTTGTGACAACACGGTTGATGTAGTCGTACGTCTTCACGATCCGACCGATCCAAGCACCGTTACTCCGGCACCTCCGAGTTCTTGGCACACGTTCAACTCGATGACGATCCCCGGGCTCCGATCCAGCAAAGCGTCGGGGAGGAGTTCCGTCAGCACGACGGCGTGGTGACGATTTTGATGTTCTACCGTCGTAGGGCTTCGTCTAAGTACCGCTACAATATGATCGAGGATTATGGTGGAGGGGGGCACCGCACACGGCTAAGAGAACGATCATGAAGATCAACTTGTGTACCCTTGCCTCAGTATATAAAGGATGGAGGAGGAGGAGGCCGGCCAAGGCAATTGGTGCGGCCAGGATGTGGAGTCCTACTAGGACTCCAAGTCCTAGTAGGAGTCCACCAAGAGGGGAGGAAGGGAGAAGGAAGTGGAGGAGAAGGAAAGGTGGCCGGCCCCCTTGTCCCTAGTCCAATTCGGACCAGAGGGGAGGGGGGCGCAGCAGCCCCTTGGCCCTTTCTCCTCTTCCCACTAAAGCCCATCAAGGCCCATTGCTTCTCCCGTAACTACCCGGTACTCCGAAAAATACCCTAATCACTCGGAACCTTTCCGATGTCCAAATATAGTCGTCCAATATATCAATCTTTACGTCTCGACCATTTCGAGACTCCTCGTCATGTCCCCGATCTCATCCGGGACTCCGAACTCCTTCGGTACATCAAAACTCATAAACTCATAATATAACTGTCATCGAAACCTTAAGCGTGCGGACCCTACGGTTCGAGAACAATGTAGACATGACCGAAACACGT
>NW_021224726.1:0-975 GCF_002162155.2 Triticum dicoccoides
GAGGCAACAAATCAATAGGTGCACGAGGTAGGAAACCATACACAACTTCAAAAGGGCACATCTTAGTAGTAGAATGCAATGAACGATTATAAGCAAATTCAATATGAGGCAAGCATTCCTCCCACATTTTCTTATTATTCTTCAAAACAGCCCTAAGCATAGTAGACAACGTTCTATTGACTACTTCAGTTTGTCCATCAGTTTGGGGGTGACAAGTAGTACTAAAAAGCAGTTTAGTCCCCAACTTAGCCCATAAACATCTCCAAAAGTGGCTAAGAAATTTAGTATCACGATCTGAAACAGTAGTATTCGGCACACCATGCAAGCGAATAATTTCACGAAAGAACAAATCAGCAACATTAACAGCATCATCGCTTTTATGACAAGGTATAAAGTGTGCCATTTTCGAGAATCTATCCACGACAACAAATATGCTATCCCTCCCCTTCTTTTTTGAGGTAAACCTAAAACAAAGTCCATAGATATATCCTCCCAAGGAACACTAGGTACAGGCAAAGGCATATATAAACCATGAGGATTGAGTCGTGACTTAGCTTTTTGACATGTAGTGCAGCGAGCAATAAAACGCTCAACATCCCGTCTCATCTTTGGCCAAAAGAAATGTGTAGCAAGTATGTCCTCCATCTTCTTCACGCCAAAGTGTCCCATTAATCCTCCTCCATGCGCCTCCTGCAACAACAAAAGACGAACGGAGCTAGCTGGAATGCATAGCTTGTTAGCACGAAACACAAATCCATCGTTAACAACAAACTTGTTCCACATTCTTCCTTCTTTACAATTCTGCATTACATCTTTAAAATCAGCATCATGCACATATTGATCTTTGATGGTCTCCAAACCAAATATTTTGAAGTCAAGTTGTGAAAGCATAGTATAGCGACGAGACAATGCATCAGCAATAACATTTTCTTTTCCCTTCTTGTGTTTAATGACATAAGGGAAAGTCTCAATGAA
>NW_021224727.1:0-391 GCF_002162155.2 Triticum dicoccoides
CCCTGTGCCCCGTTCTCAGAAGGGGTCAATATATCAAGTGGGCGGAGCCGAAGTGTGGTGCATCGCCGGGACCAGATATCTATCTGGAACCCCAAAGAAGGCGTCCGAGGACTGGCCTTTGGAATGGTTTTATATAGAGGACGTCCCGCTGTCGGATCCTGTTCGGACCGGCCTCCCTGAGTTCGACAGTGCTCCCCTAAAGAAGTGCCTAAGCTGGCATCCACGGAGCCCTCAGAGGGAAAGTGACAAGGACGTTCTTTACCTGACGGGCTGGATAAGATTGTTAGCTCATTCCGGACCGACCATGATCAGGGTCATGGCTGCATGCATCATGCGAGGGGTGCAGCCGCTTCAGTATAGAGGCCACCCCATGTGGGACTTCAACGGGGAG
>NW_021224728.1:0-2711 GCF_002162155.2 Triticum dicoccoides
GGGAGTTGCTTAATCTCATAGTCATAGGAACATGTATAAGTCATGAAGAAAGCAATAGCAACATACTAAATGATCGTGTGCTAAGCTAATGGAATGGGTCATGTCAATCAGATCATTCAACTAATGATGTGACCTCGTTAATCAAATAACAACTCATTGTTCATGGTTAGGAAACATAACCATCTTTGATTAACGAGCTAGTCAAGTAGAGGCATACTAGTGACACTATGTTTGTCTATGTATTCACACATGTATTATGTTTCCGGTTAATACAATTCTAGCATGAATAATAAACATTTATCATGAAATAAGGAAATAAATAATAACTTTATTATTGCCTCTAGGGCATATTTCCTTCAGTTACTTGCCCGAGATTCGATCGTCGGTATCCAATACCTTGTTCAATCTCGTTACCGGCAAGTCACTTTACTCGTTCCGTAACACATCATCCCGTGATCAACTCCTTGGTCACATTGCGCATATGATGATGTCCTACCGAGTGGGCCCAGAGATACCTCTCCGTTTACACGGAGTGACAAATCCCAGTCTCGATCCACATAAAACAATAGATACTTTCGGAGATACCTGTAGTGCACCTTTATAGTCACCCAGTTATGTTGTGACGTTTGATACACCCAAAGCACTCCTACGGTATCCAGGAGTTACACGCTCTCATGGTCGAAGGAAGAGATACTTGACATTGGCAAAGCTCTAGCAAATGAACTACACGATCTTTTGTGCTAGTCTTAGGATTGGGTCTTGTCCATCACATCATTCTCCTAATGATGTGATCCCATTATCAACGACATCCAATGTCCATAGCCAGGAAACCATGACTATCTGTTGATCACAACGAGCTAGTCAACTAGAGGCTCACTAGGGACATATTGTGGTCTATGTATTCACACGTGTATTACGATTTCCGGATAATACAGTTATAGCATGAATAAAAGACAATTATCATGAACAAGGAAATATAATAATAATACTTTTATTATTGCCTCTAGGGCATATTTCCAACAGCCAGTGCTCATCCAAGGCCCTAAGCAACCCGGCAACGACATTGATGTGTACCTAAGGCCATTAGTTGAAGAACTCCTACAACTGTGGAATGGAGCAGGTGTACGTGCGTGGGATGAGCACATGGGGGAAGAATTTGACCTAAAGGTGTTGCTGTTCGTGACCATCAATGATTGCACTACTAGGGAAAAGGCTAGCAGCAGCGCGGGTTTTAGACCTATCAGTAGCGCGGGGTGGTGCGCTACTGATAAGGCGCTACAGCTAACGAATAGCAGTAGCGTGCCTCCACCCACGCTACGGCTAAATCGACTTAGTAGCAGCGAGTTCCAGGAGGAGCGCTGCTGGTAATTAGTAGTAGCGCTTCTCTCTGCCCGCGCCGCTACTATTATTTCGTATTTTTTTTATTTCATGTTGTATTCGTACACCTTTACACAAATTTTCATACAACAGGAATTTACAAATTGTTTTTACATCATAATGAGTTATTACATCACGGGGTGAAAGAACCGTGTGGACTAGTTTCAAGTGGACAGACATCCACTTGAAACTAATCCGCGGTTCTTTCACCCAATGATATAATAAATATCATCATCATCATCATATCATTAACAACTTATCATCATCATCATCATATGATTGGTCACTAGTCGTAATCACAAGTACTCCTCACATCTTCAACTCTAACACATTGTATCACATAATAAACATATTATACCTCATAGGACCTACTACATTCTCTTAGGACCTACTATATTCTCTAAGGTAAAGTAGCAAAAAACAAAATATTATGGAGAATGCAGATTATCCTGTCTCCAATTCTTGCCTTTCGCTTAATGTTGCTTCCAAGAACCTCCTTACGAATGTCCAAACATGTTTTCCACTCTTTGATTAGCATGTGTTCACCGGTTTCAGAAATTCGATATGCATAGGTGAGATCCGTAGGATGACCTGGCTGTAGGTTCAGAACTTCAAGGCGACCATTGTAATACATCAGATGAGGCACACAATCCATCGGGATTTTCTGTTGAAAAACATAGTAATAACTTCATAGTTAGCAATGATGTACTTGTTTTAGAAGTATGCAAAAGATGCACGGATGCCGTAATAGTAAAATATCTTACCAGGGTATCTCCATAGAAGTTATCGTGGTTCAACACATGCACTAGTGGCACGTATTCACCATAATTTGGAGGAGTTCGATAATAGGTATTGTAATTCTCAAAAAAAGTACAATAAGCAATCAGATGATTTTTCTCCTTATAAGTTAATTCGGAGCCATCAGTGTAGTGGGTTTTGTCTACCATCTTCTGCATATTCTTTGAAGATTCAAAATAAGCTATCAATGGAAATAAGCTGTCAACTATTTTAAAATAAACAATATAAATTAGTTAATAACTATGTTTGAGAAACTCACATTGCGGTAGAATCGGAAGCGTATCAACAAGGACCCAAATGTCCATATTGTCTTGCTCGATGTCAGGATCACCAAGATCCATGCTGACAATCATACCCTCATCAAAACCATACATTTTGCAAAGTGCTTCCCAATTTTGGCAACCAAAATGGGTTACGCTCTGAGAATTGTACAGATTTACTTCAAAATCGATATCATGATGGGTCCTTAGGTGTATTTTCTTTGTTTGAAAATTTTCATGGTCTTCAAAACCCATCCTCTCCAAGACATAGCGTCT
>NW_021224729.1:0-399 GCF_002162155.2 Triticum dicoccoides
AGGCCCGAAGGGGGTAAAATCCCAGAGGTGTCTAAGTCCGGCCCTGGGCCGGACACTGCTCCGGAACCTTCAGTGGTTCCGGAGTCCGGCAGGCAGTGCCTTCGTAAGAAGGGCAAGCCTATGACGCCGGCGACCTCCGTCCAACCGGAGGCACCGGACAATTTGCTGGAGGTGCTTAACGGCGCCTCCATCGACGAGGAACACTAAACTGTTACGAGTGCGGTGATTCAGAAGGTTCAGTCCGCCAAGAGCGGGCTGACTGAAGCTTGTACCAGCCTTCTAACAGGTTTTGAGGTAAGTTTTAAGATATCTAAGAATATTACCGCATAGACAGTAGCCCCTGATGCTCAGTTTGGTGTTCGGAAAGAAAAGCCGAGCTGAGGATCTAAAAAGATATAC
>NW_021224730.1:0-1009 GCF_002162155.2 Triticum dicoccoides
GGAACCCTGTTCACATCGTTTGGGGCTGTGAGCGAAACTCCGGCCGGATCTCCTCATGGATGGAACCCGAATAGGCGATAAAGCTGGACTAGAGACTTAGGTGTTTAGGTAGGTCGTGGTCTACACCCACGTCGGCTTTCGCTTGAAGTCTGCCGAGCACATGTCGTGTGCAGACGCTAAGTGGTGGAAACATGTATGAAGAAGTACACCCCTGCAGGGTTAACATCATCTATTCGAATAGCCGTGTCCGCGGTAAAGGACTTCTGGGTTGCTTATATCAGTTCATAGACAAGTGAAAGTGGATACTCTAAAATACGCAAGATAAGCGTGAGTGCTATGGATGGCATTCTCGTAGGGAGACGGGAGTGGATCCATAGTGGTGTATTGATATGGTGAATATGTGGACTCGTGTGCGCCACCTCAAAGAGTCGCTTGCAGTCATAGTTTAGGATAGCTACCGAGTCAAAGCTGGCTTGCTGCAGTTAAACCCCACCATCCCCTTTGTTGATAATGATGCATATGTAGATAGTTCTGATGTAAGTCTTGCTGGGTACATTTGTACTCACGTTTGCCTATTTTATGTTTTTGCAGAGAGACTTCGGTCTCACTAGTAGTTTCGCGTGGACTTCGACGTTTAGCTTGTTACCTCAGCTACGATCTTGTGCCCTCGGCAGGACTTGATAGATAGTCAGGCTTCTCAGCCTTTTTCATTTATAGATGTCTGTACTCAGACATGATAGCTTCCGCTTGTGCTTTGACTTGTATGCTCTGATTGTTGGGTCATGAGACCCATGTTTGTAATATCTCGCTCCTCGGAGCCTAATGAATAAATACTTGAGTCGTAGAGTCATGTTGTGATGCCATGTTGTATTTGCACATATCAAGCATATTGTGTGTATGTTATTGAAATGCTTGGTATGTGTGGGATCTGGCTATCTAGTTGTTTATCCTTAGTAGCCTCTCTTACCGGGAAATGTCTCCTAGTGTTTCCACTGAGCCATGGTAGCTT
>NW_021224731.1:0-3371 GCF_002162155.2 Triticum dicoccoides
AAGTGAAGGTGATTGGTTGCTAGCTAATCGGCACTTTTGAGAATCACCACTTTCTTAAAAATTGTATCCACTTTGGTTTCTTATAACTTACTCGTGTCAAGCATGAAGCTCCAGTATTTGTTTAAATTCAGTGTGTAAAATTTGTTGGGTTATTTTTTTAGTGCCTTCGCCCATAAATATGTTGTTACAACTAGCTATACTAATGTTGCTCTCGCTGACTTCCGTCACACGAAAGGCATGACACATTACTCCACCGTCAACTAGCTATACCGTAATGTGCTGAAATATTATGAATCGACAACTCATATGATGTAGCAAGTCAAACCATCCGTGTATAAAATGGCGCACACACATACGTAGCGACATGTCAGTTGAACAATGGAATGTTACATTAGATAATCTATGCACGTGATAATTGCCAAATTAATTTGGCTCTTTTCCAGAAGCTCGTGGGCCAAGAATTAATGTCTCTGCTTGAGAACTTTTATAAATTCAGCACCACTGCTTGAGCAAATGGTGGCCTCTCCGGTGTTGAACTTGGCTATGTCTTGAGAGTGTGGGACTAATATTTAAGCCAGGCTCGAGGGGTATTTGGCAAATTATTTTGCTTGGTAGAAAGGGAAATAAGAAGTTACCATTTTTACCAGTGAATGGAAAAAATGAGTACCTGCAATGGTGGTAGGACATATGCATAATGCTCTGCAGAACTGCCTGTCTGCTGCATTGTAGGGACCTTGCTTTGCTTCACGGGCTGAAGGGCATGGGGGATGGGGCAGTACTGTATTTGGCAAATGGCGATATAGGTGGTGGCCTCCACACTCCCTACCCTACACCAGCTGCCCTGCTCCAGTGAATCCAGCAATTATCTGAATGGAGGCAAAGAGAAGATGATGATCAACTGTTCGTGCTGTACGTACACATGTGTTGCGGCCATGCATGGGGTGCACTGCGTCAACGTCCTGTCTGTGGTAGCATGCATGCGTGCCCTCATCTGCTTGTCTGATCGATGGGGCAAGTGAATGATTGTGATTTCTGAAGGCAATTTACTGAAAAGCCGAGCATATTGATATGTACGAGCAGAGACATGCATGTGGCTTTTCATATCAAATGCAAACATCAGGCAACAGTGTACATACAAATAGGTGATTCTCCAGTTGAATAGATGGAACGAAGGTGGTTAATGATGGAGATGGAGCTGTACCAATGGCGGCTTCCACATCCACATGGCCTACACATGGAATCCAAGGAAAAAAAGATAAAGAGGCCTAAATGAGCAAGGCCCTATAGCTTTTGTGCTAGCTGTCTGTGGGGCCCGGCAGATAGCTGTGCTTTTTTTTCCTGGATGTATATATATTTGTAGAAAGTGATAGATTTGTTTTGCCAGAAAAACTTTTAATCTATTCATCAACTGTCAAGGTAGTCCAAAGAGAACCAGAAGTAAAAAAATACATCTAGATCCGTAGACCACCTACCAACGACTAGAAGCACTGAAGCGAGCCAAAGGCGCGCCGCCGTCATCGTCCCTCCCTCATCGGAACCGGGCAAACCATGTTGCAATAGACAGTAGTGAAGTCGTCATGCTAAGACCCATAGGACCAGCGCACCAGGACAGCAACCGTCGCTGATGAAAATGAAGGGTAGGAAATGTGTGCTTGATGTGCCAAACACTTCTAGTTGAAAGCAATCGAAGTGTTTGAAAGGGAAAAAATTTTGGAGGCTGGGAAATGGTGGCTTTGAGTTTGTACGTCATCTGGCGAGCCTCCAAATACATATATAAAACACTTCATTTGTATTACGATGACTGCAGATATTACTATGCTATAATTGCTTTTATCTAATGGAGCACACACATGGAGCAAAAAAAAAACGTATGGCATGAACTAATTAATTGAGCACACACATGGAGCAATCAAGACTTTGCAAGTCTGTTTGTGTTCACAACTGAAAGTCTACGTGAAGAAGATAAAAGGAGATGTCGGGTGACATTTCAGACTTGACTTGACTTAGGCGTGTATTCATTCACACAAAGGAAAATAGAGAGACTCTCACGATTATGTACCTTCCTTGTAACTGTCCCTGTCTATGTATTTGTTTCCGTTGCTGAAACGCCTTAATCATCATTTGAACAGAAATAAGCAGCCAACCGGCAAGGATCCAACTGCCTACCGGACGGGCCACACTACGCATAATTTGATTTTGAGCATGGGCCTCACTAGGTGCACAGTGTATACGCTGTAGATGGATGTTGCATTGGTGGCTAGTCGTTGTGTCTGTTTGCACAGCTGTGACTGGCTTTTGTGCCTTTGTGTAAAGTATAAAAGCCCAGCCTGCCTGCATGCATGCGCACATCTATCCACTGGGCGCCTGTCTGTGTGGCTGGAATCGCACGTGAGAGACAAGGCCCTAGCTAGAGATTGTGTACACATGTGTGCACGATATGTGTCCGTCCACCCGTTGTCATCCGGCCACTTGCTTAGCGTCCACACATATGCTCTGCTTCCTTTGGAGCCATCCATATGCATTGACGAGGCATTCCATGGATTTGTGATACTCCAATCGTTTATTGCACCATTTTTCCAAGGCAAGGACTAGTGCCCCAATGTGCACGGCAGCCATAGGGCCAACATACACAGGCTGATAGGGCATGCTGTGTACTCTGAGTCTTTGTATTCCCTCCGTTTGGAAATACTTGTCATCAAAATGGATAAAAGAGATGTATCTAGAGGTATTTTAGTTTTAGATACATTCGATTTTATCCGTTTTAATGAGAAGTATTTTCGGACGGAGGAAGTACTAATTAACAAACTAAGATGGCAGCGTCATGAAATATCATTATAAATGTTGTTTAACCATGCATACTACATATCGTTTGGCACTTCTATGCCATACATACATATTACATGCATGCGTGTGGCACGACATTGGATGGATGGATGGATGGACAGCACTGCACTGAAAGGGACATGTTACTGCTAGCTACGTGAAGACGGACACGGAGAGATGGACAAAAATAGTGTCGGCGTCAACAAGCTTCCTCCACGAAGCTCTGTTATACATGCGTCATGCACGCAAACGTCATGCAGCGATGCATCAACATCGATCTATACTTACACGCGCACACAGAGACACCTGGCACGCTTCCTAGCTACTTATATGGACCGGTATGTACGGTCGATCGCCAGAAGAAATCAGAGGCAGCTAGCCGATGAATATTGGGGTTCACGCCCCGCGTACGTCAGCTTTGCACGCGTCACCGGCGTGACGCGTGCATGCGATGAAACAATGCAGCAGGGTGTCTCTCTCCCTCGTCGTCTCTCTTTCTCCGGCCAACAATTAATCGGTCCACGCTACTCGCTAGACTAATCTTGTGT
>NW_021224732.1:0-1101 GCF_002162155.2 Triticum dicoccoides
TATATATATATATATATATATATATATATATATATATATATATATATATATATATTTTGCGAGGGAGACATGTATATATATTAGCTAGCTATATATTACGGAATATTAACGGAGCAACCAATACAATTCACACACCTACAAGTATATTACGAATATTTGCTTGAGCAACTACAAATATTGACAGATTTAAATATTTGACATCTACATATATTACGGATTTTACTGGAGCAACTCCAAATACTGACACACCTAAATATTTGACATCTACATATAATACGGAATATTACAGGAGCAACTACAAATTTGCACAATTAGTTGACATCTAAATATATTTACGTATACTACCGGAGCAAATAACAATAATCGCACACCTAATTTATTTCACATCGAAACATATTAATGAATAGTACCGGAGCAACTTCGAAAAATAAAATGTTTGTTGAAATATACCCTTGAAGCGCATGTGCGAACGTCGAACGGCGGCCTTCAATCACCGGAACCGGAGCCGGAAACGCCACCAAACTACCGGAGCTTCACCTCCACCACACTGCCCCAGCTTCACCACCTCCACCTGCACCGCCGCCACAACCTCCACCAATGAGCTGAAAAATGCTCCAACAAAATGCTCACCACGACCACCACGAGCTACCCCATCAGTAGATCGAGGTCTTTTTTGGCTCCCCTAACTATGTAGAACCCATTCATGGTGTCAAATCCGCAGAAAACCGGGTGATTTTGGTGTATAAATTGGAGCTATTTCGTGTAAGAGGGAGGAGGGAGGAAGAACAAAGAGAGGTGCTGCGCGGTGGGAGAAAGGAGGAGAAAGGAGGAAGAGCCCAGGCGCTGCGGGGTCCGCTCCCTGTCGGCCAGCAGCTGGCCGATCGGTCGGCAGCAGGCTGACTGGGGCACCCATGACCCAGCTGTGCCGACAGCGCCCGACGCGACGTGACCTAGCCAATAGTCGGCCTGCACGTGACTGATGGGCCAGCTGTCGGCCCGTTGTTGGCTGATACGGCCGAGTCGGCCTACTGCTGGCTGACTGGGTTGAGTCGGCCTGCTGTTGGGTGATTGGATATTATTTTTGAAAATAAAAATATCAGC
>NW_021224733.1:0-6376 GCF_002162155.2 Triticum dicoccoides
GGGGGGGGGGGCAATGGCCCCTTTTTACCCTAGGGAAGAGAAGATGTTAAGTGGCATCTAACATCTGACTCAAGAGAGGGGAAACGGGGGAAATTCAAATGCTCAAACTGATAAACAAATCCACAAATTCAGATATTGCAACTAAGGCCGGGAATAGCTTCGCATCCAAACCAAAGCCAGTCCAACCCATAGCATCACACATCTAGGATCCGAACCAAACCGATCCAAAAAAGAATCAGCTAGAACCCAAACCAAACCAAACCAAATTGTACGTTTTTTCAACCCAACCTAATCCAAAGTGTTTCTGATTTTTAGATTCAAACTACAAGCTCAAACCATGGACAAAGCCTAACGTGAAAAGGGCATAAGCAATTGACGACCAAGCCCAATCAGACATAATGATTTCTGAAGTAATCTGGGCAATCCAACCAAGCCAAGTCTGCACAGCTTTGTGGTCATCAGCATATCTACCTACCTACAGAGGCGAGAGGGGGCACACGCACCAGCCACGAAAGGCTTGGTGTCAGGCAGACGGCACCGGCGACAACGACACCTAACCCGTGCGTGGCAGATGAAATCGCTGATATCATACAGAGGTACAGTCGAATTGGTCACTCGATCCAGGTTTTGTCCATGGATTGAAACGGGCTGTGACTGTTCGGTCTCTGCGCAGACCAAAGCAAACCAATCTAGTATAATTGCTAAAGCCTACACTAGTCCAAATTACCACAGGTGCTCAGCATATAATGGATTTGTATGGTAGGTGGGGGGCTATGGTCCCCTTTTGCCATAGCAGCCAATATAAGCTTTTTTCGAGAGTACGCCTAGGCGTACCATAGCTTTATAGAAGGTAGAATTATAAGTACAAAATGACTATCACTCGCTGCGAACAACGAGTGTAGCACAACCACCACACCCAGGCCACCAACGACCATACAACACTACAAAGGACAAGTGCTTGCCCAACAGATAACAACACCACGTCTCGACCCATGTCGGCACCTCAGAAGACCAACTGCTCCCACGGAACTTCGCTTGTCAATGCACCATCCACCCTAAATGCCGAAGAGAAGTGGCAAGTAAATGGCAGGACTTGATCCGATCCGAGGAAAACACCGTCTTGGACGCACCGACGACGGCTGTGCATAGCACCGCCAATAATCAAAATTGGGCCACAGCAAACACCGGAGGAGAGCAACGAGGAACCAGGCCATGCCTCCAAACACGATGCTCTCAACAGAGGAACGACGTCAAGTACGCCGCCATCATGCCGATCCGACCGAATCAAGGCTTTCGCCGGGAGACAACAACCAATTCCATACGAGCGAGGGAGATGTCGAATACCCTCGGCAACGCCTCCAAGGAGGGAAACGACACCCACAGGCGCCATCGTTGCCGGCCCGGCAAGAGCCGTGCAAGATTTTCATCCGAGCATCACACATTTCACCACCTCGAAGAAATTGGGCAGCACCATCCAAGATGCTTTGCACCGCCGCCACTGCAGCGCCTCGCCGTTGTAGCTGCACAGCCGAGTGATGAGGATACAGACCTGGGGTAAGACCATAGGCCTGACCTATATGTCCTACCCAAGGTCACTATCCTAGAAGATAAGGAATCCAAGAGACAACAAGATACCACCAGTCGGAGATGTCGAGTGCAATCCACTCGACAGTCAGGTCACTCGGAGGTCCTCCTCCCTACCGTCACTCAACCATACAGAGAACCACTCGATCTATCGAAGACCAGGAGTCAGAAGGAACTACAACGGTCGGACATTCACTTCGTAGTCTTTATAGGCATTAACAACACTTAAGGCTGGCGTTACCAGTAACGCCCCTACTTTATGTACATTAAGCCTCTTGTAATGGAGGATGGCTGGGGTCCTGGCTGTTGGGGAACGTAGCAGAAATTCAAAATTTTCCTACGTGTCACCAAGATCTATCTATGGAGAAACCAGCAACGAGGGAAAGGAGAGTGCATCTACATACCCTTGTAGATCGCTAAGCGGAAGCGTTCAAGAGAACGGGGGTGAAGGAGTCGTACTCGTCGTGATCCAAATCACCGGAGATTCTAGTGCCGAACGGACGGCACCTCCGCGTTCAACACACGTACAGCCCGGTGACGTCTCCCATGCCTTGATCCAGCAAGGAGAGAGGGAGAGGTTGAGGAAGACCCCATCCAGCAGCAGCACAACGGCGTGGTGGTGATGGAGGAGCGTGGCAATCATGCAGGGCTTCGCCAAGCACCGCGGGAGAGGAGAAGGGAGAGAGGTAGGGCTGCGCCAAGAGGGAGAGAAAACCATGTGTTGGGCAGCCCCTAGACCTCAACTATATATAGGGGAAGGGGAGGGGGCTGCGCCCCCTCTAGGGTTCCCTCCCCAGGGGTGGCGGCAGCCCCCAGATCCCATCTGGGTGGCGGCCAGAGGGGGAGAGAGGGGAGGCGCACCTGGGGTGGGCCTTAGGGCCCATCTGCCCTAGGGTTTGCCCCTCCCACTCTTCCCTGCGCCTTGGGCCTTGGTGGGGGGGGGGCGCACCAGCCCACCTGGGGCTGGTCCCCTCCCACACTTGGCTCATGCAGCCCTCCTGGGATGGTGGCCCCACTTGGTGGACCCCCGGGACCCTCCCGATGGTCCCGGTATGTTACCGATAAAACCCGAAACTTTTTCCGGTGACCAAAACAGGACTTCCCATATATAAATCTTTACCTTCGGACCATTCCGGAACTCCTCGTGACGTCCGGATCTTATCCCGGACTCCGAACAACATTCGGCAACCACATACAAACTTCCTTTATAACCCTAGCATCATCGAACCTTAAGTGTGTAGACCCTACGGGTTCGGGAACCATGCAGACATGACCGAGACATTCTCTGGTCAATAACCAACAGCGGGATCTGGATACCCATGTTGGCTCCCACATGTTCCACGATGATCTCATCGGATGAACCACGATGTCAAGGACTCAATCGATCCCGTATACAATTCCCTTTGTCTAACGGTATTGTACTTGCCCAAGATTCGATCGTCGGTATATCAATACCTTATTCAATCTCGTTACCGGCAAGTCTCTTTACTCGTTCCGTAACACATCATCCCGTGATCAACCCCTTGGTCACATTGTGCACATTATGATGATGTCCTACCGAGTGGGCCCAGAGATACCTCTCTGTGAACCGGAGTGACAAATCCCAGTCTTGATCGTGCCAACCCAACAGACACTTTCGGAGATACCTGTAGTGCACCTTTATAGCCACCCAGTTACGTTGTGACGTTTGGTACGCCTCAAGCATTCCTACGATATCCGGGGGTTGCACAATCTCATGGTCTAAGGAAATGATACTTGACATTAGAAAAGCTTTAGCATACGAACTACGATCTTTGTGCTAGGCTTAGGATTGGGTCTTGTCCATCACATCATTCTCCTAATGATGTGATCCCGTTATCAACGACGTCCAATGTCCATGGTCAGGAAACCGTAACCATCTATTGATCAACGAGCTAGTCAATTAGAGGCTTACTAGGGACATGGTGTTGTCTATGTACCCACACATGTATCTGAGTTTCCTATCAATACAATTATAGCATGGATAATAAACGATTATCATGAACAAGGAAATATAATAATAACTAATTTATTATTGCCTCTAGGGCATATTTCCAACAGTCTCCCACTTGCACTAGAGTCAATAATCTAGTTCACATCATCATGTGATTAACACTGATAGGTCACATCGCCATGTGACCAACATCCAAAGAGTTTACTAGTGTCACTAAACTAGTTCACATCATCATGTGATTAAGACTCAATGAGTTCTGGGGTTTTATCATGTTTTGCTTGTGAGAGAAGTTTTAGTCAACGGGTCTGCAACATTCAGATCCGTATGTACTTCGCAATTCTCTATGTCATATTGTAAATGCTGCTTCCACGCTCCACTTGGAGCTATTCCAAATGGTTGCTCCACCATACGTATCCGGTTTGCTACTCAGAGTCATTCGGATAGGTGTTAAAGCTTGCATCGACGTAACCCTTTACGCCGAACTCTTTATCACCTCCATAATCGAGAAACATGTCCTTTATTTACTCCAAGGACAATTTTGACCGCTGTCCAATGATCTATTCTTGGATCATTCTTGTGCCCCTTGACTGACTCATGGCAAGGCACACTTCTGGTGCGGTACACAGCATAGCATACTATAGAGCCTACGTCTGAAGCATAGGGGACGACCTTCGTCCTTTCTCTCTCTTCTGCCGTGGTCGAGCTTTAACTCTTAACTTCATACCTTACAAATCAGGCAAGAACTCCTTCTTTGACTGATCCATCTTGAACACCTTCAAGATCATGTCAAGGTATGTTCTCATTTGAAAGTACCATTTAGCGGTCTTTGATCTATCCTCATAGATCTTGATGCTTAATGTTCAAGCATCTTAATCCAGGTTTTCTATTGAAAACACTTTTCAAATAACCCTATATGCATTCCAGAAATTCTACATCATTTCTGATCAACAATATGTCAACAACATATACTCATCAAAAATACTATAGTGCTCCCACTCACTTCTTTGGAAATACAAGTTTCTCATAAACTTTTGTATAAACCCAAAATCTTTGATCATCTCATCAAAGCGTACATTCCAACTCCGAGATGCTTACTCCAGTCCTTAGAAGGATTGCTGGAGTTTTGCATATTTGTTAGCGTTCTTCAGGATTGTCAAAACCTTCTGGTTGTATCACATACAACCTTTCCTCAAGAAAACTGTCGAGGAAACAATGTTTTGACATCCTATATGCAAGATTTCATAAATAATGCAGTAACTGCTAATCCAATTCCAACAGACTCTTAGCATCGCTATGAGTGAGAAAGCCTCACCGTAGTCAACTCCTTGAACTTGTCGGAAAACATCTTTAACGACAAGTCGAGCTTTCTTAATGGTGATACTTACCATCATTGTCTGTCTTCCTTTTAAAATCCATCTGTACCCAACGGCCTTACGACCATCAAGTATTTCTTCCAAAGTCATGGATCCTTTCTCAGATTTTATGGCCTCGAGCCATTCGTCGGAATCCGGGCCCACCATCGCTTCTCCATAGCTCGTAGGTTCATTATTGTCTAGCAACATGACCTTCAAGACAGGATTACTGTACCACTCTGAAGCAGTACGCATCCTTGTCGACCTACAAGGTTTGGTAGTGACTTGATCCGAAGTTTCATGATCACTATCATAAGCTTCTACTTCAATTGGTGTAGGTGACACAGGAACAACTTCCTGTGCCCTGCTACACACTATTTGAAGTGACGGTTCAATAACCTCATCAAGTCTCCACCATCCTCCCACTCAATACTTTCGAGAGAAACTTTTCCTCGAGAAAGGACCCGGTTCAAGAAACAATTACTTTTGCTTCCGGATCAGAGATAGGAGGTATACCCAACCATTTTGGGTATCCTATGAAGATGTATTTATCCATTTTGGGTTCGAGCTTATCACGACAAAACCTTTTCACATAAGCATCGCAGCCCCAAACTTTTAAGAAACGACAACTTAGGTTTCTCCAAACCATAGTTCAAACGGTGTCGTCTCAACGGAATTACGTGGTGCCCTATTAAAGTGAGTGCGGTTGTCTCTAATGCCTAACCCATGAACGATAGTGGTAATTTGATAAGAGACATCATGGTATGCACCATATCCAATAGGGTGCAACTATGATGTTCGGACACACTATGGTGTTCCAGGCGGTATTAGTTGTGAAACAATTTCCACAATGTCTTAATTGCGTGCCAAAGCTCGTAGCTCAGATACTCATCTCTATGATCATATCATAGACATTTTATCCTCTTGTCACGATGATCTTTAACTTCACTCTGAAATTATATGAACCATTCAATAATTTAGACTTGTGTTTCATCAAGTAAATATGCTCAACATCTACTCGAATCATTTGTGAAGTAAGAACATAACGATATTCACTGCATGCCTCAGCACTCATTGGACTGCACACATCAAAATGTGTTACTTCCAACAAGTTGCTATGTTGTTCCATCTTACTGAAAAACGAGGCCTTTCAGTCATCTTGCCCATGTGGTATGATTTGCATAACTCAAGTGATTCAAAATCAAGTGAGTCCAAATGATCCATCTGCATGGAGTTTCTTCATGCGTATACACCAATAGACATGGTTCACATGTCTCAAACTTTTCAAAAACGAGTGAGTCCAAAGATCCATCAACATGGAGCTTCTTCATGCGTTTTATACCAATATGACTTACATGGCAGTGCCACAAGTAAGTGGTACTATCATTACTATCTTATATCTTTTGGCATGAAAATGTGTATCACTACGATCGAGATTCAATAAACCATTCCTTTAGGTGCAAGATCA
>NW_021224734.1:0-4285 GCF_002162155.2 Triticum dicoccoides
GAGCGATGTCATTGAGTAACCTCTTATATTGAGTCGACAACCTACAACCCAGAGGACTCACATATTGCAAGATCTATGGGATCCTTGGGATTGAGGGTGTACTCGGTTTGCTCATGATCACATTGCCATATTTTCTGGATTGAAGATTTTTCCTATTTACCGATATCTTTATGGTGAACTTGCTAAGAGGCATTTCCTATGTATGTAGAAGACCATATGCTTGAGAGGAAAACAATAAATGATGAAGTAATTTATCTCCCAAGGATACATTCTCTTCTCTTGACTTGTGTCTTGTCCTATTCAAGGAACAACCAACAACTTCCTTTGTATGACATTTACCGCGCCATGAACGAAGATACATAATTCCTTGTGCTCATCATTGATTTTGCCATCAAGTGTTCTTGGGGCAAGTTGGAGGCCAGAAACAACAATATGGTGGCCATACCCACCCATGGACACCTTCGAGAACATCAAACCGCCTACAATATGTTATGATCACATAGGAAGGTGTGGTGGAAACATTGGCCACAAAAAAGGAGCAACGGAACACGTGTGTGATGTCTTGATGCCACCCGGCCACCAACACCCTCGGTGTTAGTGACCCACTACCACCCTTGCCCACATTATGTCATTTCATCCTATTTTTCTACCATTGGTGTCTCCACCAAAGAATAGAAGTATGATGTAATTTCATGATTAATGTCTTCACACCTTAGGGCGTTATTAATCATCGGATGGCGTGGAGCATGATCCATTCCTTGTAGCCTACATGTGCAAGTGCAGTGGATTTGATCGGATACTGCTCAGACCATGCCCTATACCACATTATTTTGCTGGATTCAGAAGCAGAGTGGATAGCACTAGGATGCAGATACAAATACAGATGTTGTCGGAGCTAGACTTGGCAGGGTAGTGTACTGCCTCATTACGATAATAGACACAAGTGAACGGGTAATACACATGCGGAGAGTATTTAAATGTTAGACAAAATCACAATAGTAAAGGGAATATATAACAACTAGAAGGCTGTAAACTTCCACAAGTAAAACACTAGGAGGCAACCACACCATGGCATAAACAAGTAATATCCATATGACAAGTTTGTTATTCAAGTTCTATAGAAGTCAGATTATCCTATTTAAGAGGGTTGGTTAATCTTCCTATCCAAGGTCTGCATACATGGGCATCCCTTATCAAGTTATGTATAGAAAACCCACTAATCATCTATTATATTCTTCTTTTAACATGACAACCAACTAAAAAATAGTGCGCTATTTCGGCCTTATAGCGTTGCTATAGCATATCGGGAAGGGCCACGTTATGTTTTACCTAATTTGCTCGCTACGGTGCTAATCCGACGCTAAACAAAAAAAGTTTTACCATTTTAGCGTTCACACGACCCATCTGATATCAGCCCAACCCACTCTCACCCGCTCTCACAGACGCAGCAAATGCAACAGCCCATCGACCTAATCTAGCTAACTCGTGACCCTCATTCCCCATTTTCCAATAGTTCAATAGCTCGTGACCTAGGGCGGCGGCGGCGGCGGCATCTCATGACTCATCAGTGAAGGAGACGGCGGCGGTTCCTGGGCGGCAGCGGCTTCTCTTCCTCCCATCTCCAAGTAGCGGCGTCAGCCACATCTCCAACTCCAACAAGTCAGTGGCGCCGCGCGATGTCAGCCAAGCCACCGTTGCCGGCAAGTCAGACGGCAAGTGAGAGCATCCTTTAATCATCCGGTCTCCAGGTAGCAGTGTCGGCCTCATCTATTTCCTCGCCCAAGTCACCATCCGCATCGCCGTGGCAGAGGAAACTTGCCGCCACCTTGTTTCTCCTCGTCACCAGCCGTTGCAATTTTTTTGAATAAAACATGTTGATTCTATGTTAGATCACCTATAGTGGAACTACAATTTCCTATCTTAATTAGAAGTACTTGGTATCAACCTAATACTACATCTGTTGTGCTTGATGGTATCTTATCTAGGCGTGTCCACTACCTGTTCTTCTCTTGTGTTGCTAATTTACTATTGTTTGTCCTCTGCAAGCCCAAACCACTTCTGAATCTGGGTATGAAAGGAATGTGCATGTTTATGCCATGGAATTGGACCTTGTGCATGTATTGCTCCTGGAAAAAATGTAGTTGCTGAAATCCTTTATTTCTGGATATATTTGACATTTATTTTTTTGCAAAATGCTATTTTCAAATATAGCATGCTATTAGCGCGCTATAATTTGTGTAGCATCTGGAGAAGGGTGAAGCTATATTTGATTGTGTGCTATTTTTTGCGGGTATCGTGCTATTTTTTTCATTGATGACAACTCTCACATGGCTGCAAATTTTTCTGATCAGTTCATATGCATTTTACCCAATTTTTAGCAAATGATGCCTTTCCTTTATTAAGCATTTCAATATCATATACAGCCTATAAGATTAGGCGAGCATTTGTGAAACTGCTTAGTGATGGATTCTGACCTGACTTCAAGTGTAGGTTAGAGTGCACTGATGTTATGGTTTTAGTCCTTTCCTATTTTGGTTGAGTTATTCCATACATATTGCAAGGATAGTCTCCTTTGGAGACTGGGCCATGGTCACGTGTCAGATTGCTTGGTTCTTGTATTTTGAAGAGAGTAAATTTATAGAAAAGAATGTCGGTCAGAAAGTAACGTTCTATGCTTTCGATCATCAACCCTAATGTATGCCCTTTTTTCTACTTTTCTTCTACTTATTTTAATATCACATTTAGATCCACATAAATACAAATGCTTATGTATTTACAGGTGTCCCTACACCAAATTGTTCTAATTCATTGGTTATATGTACAGCCATTTCTTGTAAGATATACATGCTGGAGCAGTGACGTGGAATTTGGTTAAATGTACATAAAGTACCTACAGTGATTATTATCAAGACTTGGCCGTATATATGTGCCATCATTCTGTACAATGTTTAGTTATCTTGATGATTATTATGGCGTTGCATTTTCTCAATTGAGTTGTCTTTGCATATCAGTGTGTTAAGAAGTTTACAACCATAACAGTTGAATAGGTTGCGCTCCATTAATTCTCAGTAGTACTGCAAACTAAATTGTAGAACAATCAAATCATTAATATCCTTCCATTGTTTTAGACTACTTTTATGTGCTATGCTGAAGAGAATAACTGTTGAAAGCATGCTTGCATTTTCTATAGCTGGTTCATTGTATTAGAGAGCAGTGCTTTCATTACTCTACATGATGCTCGCTGTTTTATTGTCATGTGGTTATTGTTTTGACTACTCTTGAAAGATCTGTTTGAAGTAAAAAAAACTTCTGATTTCTTGAAATTCTGTTTATTGCAAAAAAAAACAGTGGCAACTATTTTGCAATACAATTTATAAACTGGACCGTTTTTGGGTGCTCTGAAATAATAATATCATAAATGTTATAGGAAGTTTTCTAATAACCTTATCATCAGAAGAGTTAATATTATCATCAGAAGAGTTAATATTTTCTTTTGATCCTCGCAGAGTAAGTGTTGCTGATGGAGCTCATTTGACTGAATTGGCTACTTCACATTTTGAGGGGCTGCTGTTGAATAATACAACTCCTTTTGGTAAGGATGTTAGAGCAATCATATGTACTGCAAGAGAGATGTATTTGCTTTTTGTTGGATATTTCCACACCTTTTAATCTTTTATGCACTGTAACTTTTTAGATAACAATTTGCTGTGCTAATACCATCAGATAAACTTCTGCTTGCCCCATGTTCAGTGCATGTGTGGCCACTTAGGCGTAGTACGTGTTTATCCATAAAGGGCAATTTTAATTCCAGTTCCAAAAAACTATGGGTCATGCTACCGTTTTGATGCTATAGTTGACTGGTCTCTTATGTAACTATTGACCATCATTGGTGGTGCATCTTATAATAATCTACTTCTGGCTATCATGTTGCAGATGGGAATCACTTTATGCCAGCATTTAGTCTTCCTCATAGTTTTAGCATGAGACAACAATTTCCTCCTGTGGATCAAAGTTTCATTGCTGATGGAAGCATAGACCAGAGGTCAAATCATACACGCGGCAGGAGAAGAGATTTTCCACAAACATCAGCATTGCCCAAGTTTTCTGAGAAGCACGAGTTTGGAAGTTCCAGCACTTTTAAGGAGCCATCATTCTTTACGAAAGCAACAGACCCGAGTCGTAAAGAAGAAAGAAATCCACCAAAGCCTCCAAAATTTCTTGCGGAAAATTGCAACCGTCAAGCACATCATGGCAGTGTGAGTATCTCATTACCTGTTTCAGATTC
>NW_021224735.1:0-1040 GCF_002162155.2 Triticum dicoccoides
CTACTACCGTTTCATTGCCGTCCGTGAGGGGGGCCACAACCCGGAGACGCGTGCCGCCTCTTCGGACATGCCACAACACCACCCCGCATGTATGAGGGCCCGGTACGACGCTCCGGTGGCATTGCTACCCCCCAGGGCCCCCGTCCCGGCTAACCCTGTAGCGTTTGACCACGGGATCTAGCCCTTTGACTTTGCACGGACGGGCTTTGACCAGTGGACCTCTCCACCCGGTTGTGTTAGGTCGGCCCAGAGGAACACTTTGGAGCAACATCCGGGCCAAACCCACAGCTACATCCACTCCGTGTAGACCCGACGCGTCCGTTTCCCCTCTCCAGGTGCCGGCGGCGGCGGCGTCCGTGAGGGGGGGGGGGGCATGCCCCGGAGACGCGTGCTGGGCGTTTGCAACCGCCTCAACACTTCCAAATTTGTGAGAGGCCGCCTACGCAAGATTTGACGGTATGCTAGCCCCCGGAGGCCGCCGGCCACAGTCGTAGACGTGCGAAGAGCAATCCGCGTAGAGGGAAGTGTTCAGATACTTCTCCATCACAAAAAATTATGAAAAATTACCATCAGTCCTATAGCACATGTGCCCACGTTGTGTAAAAAACTCATGATTTTATCGCGCTCCAAGTATTTAATAATATTCACGCTGCATCGTTACCGCAGAACGTCTACTACCGTTTCATTGCCGTCCGTGAGGCGGGCCACAACCCGGAGACGCGTGCCGCCTCTTCGAACATGCCACAACACCACCCCGCATGTATGAGGGCCCGGTACGACGCTCCGGTGGCATTGCTACCCCCCAGGGCCCCCGTCCCGGCTAACCCTGTAGCGTTTGACCACGGGATCTAGCCCTTTGACTTTGCACGGACGGGCTTTGACCAGTGGACCTCTCCACCCGGTTGTGTTAGGTCGGCCCAGAGGAACACTTTGGAGCAACATCCGGGCCAAACCCACAGCTACATCCACTCCGTGTAGACCCGACGCGTCCGTTTCCCCCCTCCAAGTGCCGGCGGCGGCGGCGTCCGTGAGGGGGGGGG
>NW_021224736.1:0-510 GCF_002162155.2 Triticum dicoccoides
TACTGTAGTAATCATTTTTTATAGGTTTTGTTTCAATAAAGTGCCAAGTAAGACCTTTGGGATAGCTTATGGTGATAGTTGTGTTGATCCTGCTGAAAATCAGAAACTTTTGCACCCAGTAAATTAGTTTTTATAATTCACAGAAACACGATTTTGATATGATTCCTTTTGCAATGGATTGGTACACCAATTTCTCAGGTTTTCCTAATTTGTATTGATTTTTGGAGTAGCAGAAGTATGCTTCCTGTTCAGATCATTACAGACTGTTCTGTTTCTGGCAGATTCGGTTTTCAATGCATAGTTTGCTTGTTTTCTAGTTTCTATGGCTTATATTGATCAATATAAATTGTGGAAATGATATGGTACAGTAGGAATTGTGTGAGAACAATTATGAATCTTGTCTTTGACAGTACCAAAGTGAATGATTTACTCTTTATCATACTAACCTATCTCACGAAGTTCCGTTAAGTTTTGTGCGATTGAAGTTTTCAAGTTTTGAGTGAGATATCG
>NW_021224737.1:0-403 GCF_002162155.2 Triticum dicoccoides
CATTTAATCTCCACTGCAGCAAAAACTTTCCATCTCCCGAGTGACCTTTTGTATACCCGTAGTGCGTGGCAAAAATTTAGACATCGGCTCGGCTCATTCCCGCAACCCGCGGCACGTCGTGACGAGGCGTGGCGTGGCGAGGCGGGCGGCGGAGGAGGAGCGCGCGTGGATGTCCCTCTTGTTCTCATGCTCATACAAGTGGGGAAAGAACCCCCCTTATAAGGAGGTCCAACTCCCACTAAACTAGCAATGTGGGACTAAACGTTTAGTAGTATCCCTTGCCTTGCACAAATGGGCTAAGTGGGCCTCTAGGATTTATTAGGAATTTCTGAAATAGTTATTGGGCTGCCCAAAATAGACTAAATTCCAGCAATCCCCCACCAGATCCCAGAGGCACACAGAA
>NW_021224738.1:0-401 GCF_002162155.2 Triticum dicoccoides
GTGCCTCTTTTGAGGATGATCAGTAAGGATGCTTTGTTAATCTTGTAGTGCTATATCCATCCATGTCTTTGTTTGCAATTATGAAGCACCCTAGCTTGAGTCAATCGAGCTCTACTTTTGCTATTTCGTGAATCTGGGCAGATTGTCTACTTGTTAGCGATTTTGCCGAGGATGTTGTAGTTGATCCGTGCATGCTATGTTATTGTTCTTGCCATGTCTAGCTTGCATTTTGGGTATTCTTGATGGGTGTATGCTTAGATGGTCATGAATTGCTCCGTAGTGAGTGCATCGAGCTCGTAAACATGCCTACTTGATATCTGTTTCAGCATGCTCCAGTTTTCACTAAGTCTGTGATCTGATTATGTTTTTGCCATGTTCACATGCTTGCAATTGTATTTTCT
>NW_021224739.1:0-802 GCF_002162155.2 Triticum dicoccoides
CTACTACCGTTTCATTGCCGTCCGTGAGGGGGGCCACAACCCGGAGACGCGTGCCGCCTCTTCGGACATGCCACAACACCACCCCGCATGTATGAGGGCCCGGTACGACGCTCCGGTGGCATTGCTACCCCCCAGGGCCCCCGTCCCGGCTAACCCTGTAGCGTTTGACCACGGGATCTAGCCCTTTGACTTTGCACGGACGGGCTTTGACCAGTGGACCTCTCCACCCGGTTGTGTTAGGTCGGCCCAGAGGAACACTTTGGAGCAACATCCGGGCCAAACCCACAGCTACATCCACTCCGTGTAGACCCGACGCGTCCGTTTCCCCTCTCCAGGTGCCGGCGGCGGCGGCGTCCGTGAGGGGGGGGGGGCATGCCCCAGAGACGCGTGCTGGGCGTTTGCAACCGCCTCAACACTTCCAAATTTGTGAGAGGCCGCCTACGCAAGATTTGACGGTATGCTAGCCCCCGGAGGCCGCCGGCCACAGTCGTAGACGTGCGAAGAGCAATCCGCGTAGAGGGAAGTGTTCAGATACTTCTCCATCACAAAAAATTATGAAAAATTACCATCAGTCCTATAGCACATGTGCCCACGTTGTGTAAAAAACTCATGATTTTATCGCGCTCCAAGTATTTAATAATATTCACGCTGCATCGTTACCGCAGAACGTCTACTACCGTTTCATTGCCGTCCGTGAGGGGGGCCACAACCCGGAGACGCGTGCCGCCTCTTCGAACATGCCACAACACCACCCCGCATGTATGAGGGCCCGGTACGACGCTCCGGTGGCATTGCTACCCCC
>NW_021224740.1:0-9747 GCF_002162155.2 Triticum dicoccoides
AAGGTACAACTTGATGTCTGTGATTCTCATCTTATTGATACAACATGAAGGTGCCTTCCCAAATGTGATCGCTTCTTATGGACACAGAACACAGGGACAAAACAGCAGAGTTGAACTGACGTTGTTGAGGAATGGCAGCACGGAAAGCACATTAAGTACACCCACCGAATGTTCAACAAAACGCACTAAGTCTACCTGACAGTTTGCCCTTTAAGGTGTCTGTATACCTAGGCCGCAAGTGCCTGTCTTGCTGAAGCCTCCGTACCCAACAGTTGACACCACCTTCAACTGTTTCCCCTCCTGGTCGGTCGCCAACTCAATGAGTTCATCTATTTTAGCATCAATACCCACAAGATCAACAGCCTCGGCATAAAGTGGAGGCATTCGATCGAGGGTCAATGGTTATCGTTGATTCCCCAGATATGGCTGCATCATCCCACTGCAACCTCTTCTGTCGCTTGCTTGTCTCGGCAATTCCAATTCTTTTCACCTTACCGATGATGTCATGGATAAAGCCCATGATTCCAGAGAGCCCGCGGACAATTCCAAAAAAATTCACCTTACGATTATGTTGTGGATACAGCCCATGATTCCACCTACTTTATCCGGCTCGTGGTCGAGCTTGTGCATGTAGTTATCGACGCAGTCCTGATTTCATAGGCCATCTCTCTCACCTGGTCCCTCCATTCCTTGGTCTGATCGTTAGATCCTCCCTGTCAGCCAACTTCTTGAGAAAAGCATTGATGCTGCTCAGCTCGAGTTTCAGTGAGCCGATTTTGATCTTCACGGCTTTCTGCGGCTTGTACTCCTCACTCATCTGTTCCGTGAGCTTCGTGAGGAGGGATTCATCACCCCAGTGACAGTGCTCACCATAATTCCTTCCATCAGATCTGGGTGCTGGAGCCTCAGAATCTCAGTGTAGATGTTGCCTTCGTGAGCATGTTAAGATCAATGGAGCCAAGTAAAAGCTGCTGCTACAAAGAGCAGAGTGTGTTCGGATCTCTGATTTAGGACTGTAAATAGAACAACCAGATGTACCCAATTCAAATTTCATGGCATTTTGCCTCCTACATAATTTGAGACGATTTAGCTCTGTCGTGTGTGACCACGAGGGTGCTTTGTTTGGCAAGCAGGCAGAGATGTTTTTTCACCTGATCACATTATTTCTTTCCTATAACCACATATTTGTCCCACAGCATTGCATTGGTAAACATGGAAATACTAATTGCAAGACCACAAGCGGATAGCGTTTTATATGGAAAACTTCCTCGAGTGTTTCATAAGAAAAACACATGCTGGTGGCACATTAAATACTCCCACAAAATGTCCTCGACAACACATACTACCACCACCTGATGATTTGTATTAGATGCACACATATAACCACCAGCTAGTTGTAGGTGGTACATTCGCATGAACTCAGCAGCAAATTACATCGTCAAAGTGATGGGGCAGCATGCTTATCAAAATGAAACAATGACCTTGGCCCTGGCAGACACTCTCGGCAGAGCTAATAGCTTGGCAAGAACCATGATGCAGTCTGTTTCGCCCTTCCATTCTATCTTCACTTCTTCCAGAGCAGGTGCCCAACTCAGTAACTTTGCCACGAAATCGACTTCGTTGTCAAGACCCCGGAAGCATCCAACACTGGCCGTCACGAGATGGTCCATTTGCATTTGCAGCGTATGCTCTAGAATCCTTGCCTGACACTGATCCCATGTGCTTGAAGGGTAACTCTGCAAAAAAAAAATCACAACTCATTAGGCGTTGCAAATACAACAAACATGGAGTGCGTGATTGAGGGAGGGAGAGGATTTACTAGCATACGTACCCACACCGCAAGCTTCTTCAAGTTAGGGGCATTCTGAAATAATGAATAAGCAGCAAAGACTTGCCTCCGGTCCCAAAAGCATATATTAAGATAAATATTCTCGAGGCGTGTAAACACAGTAGGGAGCTTTGTAAGTATACGCCCTTTTGATAGATACTGAACAAGGGGGAAATGGCAACACAGATTAGTCAGCAGGCAGAAGAAGACATAGCAATGCTGGAGGAAATAATAGCTCACCTTCATGAAACTACCAGTGATTCCAAGTATTTTGATCTCACTTAGGCTTCCCAATGACTTCTTGATATGGTTTTCCTTGTCATGTGCAATTGGAACAGATTGATATGCTTTAGCTTGGTGATCTAGATAAAGGATGGCCACCTTCAGATTAGGGGCCTCCAAATTAATGTCTTCAAAGTCCCCATAAACACTAAGATATTCTAGCTTAGGAGCGTGAATGTTTAGTTGGTTGATGCCCTCAAAAGTAGTTAATATCAAATCAGTAAGTACGGGGCAGAATGAGATCAGATTTTGGATATCCCAGTCTGTGGATGAGAAATTGTTTAGGCTCAGGTAAGTTAGGCTCTTGAAGCCTTGGAATGCCCGGGGCAAGCTGATGATGCAGTTTTCCAGTTGCAGAAACTTCAAATCACCGATGGAAAAGACGCGTGAGGAAATCTTATACCTTGGCCCTGAGTTCAACTTGATTGTAACTGACCTTGGTGATCTCCTTGACAGCATGAGCATCCACCTAGCGAACTCATCGTGGTAACTCTTTTCACCTGATATATCAAACTCTTCTATGGTTCCCTTGTGGAGTGCTAGCACCATATCGACCAACTTAACAAACCTGGTTCGTGTAAAATTTCTATCGCGCAAAGATATTTTTGGCATATTTGTCCATGCATCCCTCCATGTACTCGATAAGGTGCTAGTCCTAACAGCTTCTCTGACATTCAAACGGGAGAGGATGTTGCCTTTTATCTTTGGGGGTAGACTGCTTAGTCTGTCTGAACTCAGAACAGATGTAGCTTCTGCCTTGGTCTTTTTGCAGCCCATTGCTTCAGAATCCAGATTAAACTGTTGTAACATTTCCAAAAGACGAGGAGCCTAAATTAGCATGGATTCTACCACATATCACTACATGTAGAAATTAAATTGTGCACTGCATATTTGCTTGTTCATGGCAAAACAAAGAATAAGCAACAGCTGAAAGATGAGAGTTTTAGGAAACAAGTAAGCCGGCATGTTTCTATTACCAGAACTGAACTCGACTACTGGTGTTGATAGGCTGAAAAGCTTGATTACTCCAACATTAAAGATAAGCATGATGAGGATGCAATAACTTATAGTCATGGTTACTGAGTTACGACTGTCCTAATTTGATCAACGATTATGTCTGGCATACTATGCACTATACTAAGGTCCAACTGACAATTAAAGTATTTTCTTACCAAATCAACATGCTAGCTAGGAAAAGATTTATTCTACAAAATTGTCACTTTAGATGTTAGAGATAGAAAAAAACAATTTAAGCAACAAATCTAAACAAGCATGTGAACAAGCAGTACAACTAATTGTACAATAGATGTAGCACATGTTTGGGCATAGATTCATGCATCTGATAAAAAAATTGTTCGACTCTGAAATAGGAAACCAAATCAACTTACTCCTATGTTGCTTGTTGGTGTTCGATGTGGGTCGACGACGCTCGCGCTCAGTTGCTGCAGGCGCGATGGATAACGGGAGGAGACGGCGACGCTCGCCTGGTGCGGCCTTGGAGGCCGCCAAGCACGGTCTGCCGCCAAGACAGGGCGCTGAGGACAGAGGGGCGAGGACGTTGCCGCGGCGCCGGGACGGATGCCTACGCAGGCGCGCCGCCGGGCATTTCTGCCATGCCGTGGTTAGGGTTCGGATTTCCCCTTTTTTTCCTTTTGTAGGATAGGGTTCCAATTTCGTGTGACTTGAGAATTGGGCTTGAGGGGAGACTGGGCTACTGGGCCATGTATCCTATTGCAAGAAAAGCGCTCTCAGAGCTCAGGCACTGGTGGCCGTCGGATCGATTCCTTGATGCGATTCCATCGATTCGATCTTGCTCCCGGACGATCTGCGCCGTCGGATCGAAGCCTCGCCCCTGTATTCTTGCTCACTCTATTCTTGCTCACTCAGCTGGTTTCGATCACTCGCTGACATGTGGGGTAACTCGCTTGTGGGCCGTCTTTGTCAGTGACCGTGTCTGGCAATGTGTTCTATGAGGCCTGTCGGCGTGGTCCAGCGGGCAAATATCTGTTGCCACCGCCGATAATTAGCATGACCCGCCGGGCCATTTTCGGTTTTTCCTGTTTTGCCCTGTGCGTGGTGGACGCCGGTTGGCCCGTGTGTCGATGAGGTGTGGGAGGATGGCTGGCTTGCCCCTTCGTCCTCCCATTCGCCCCCTTCTCTCTGGTTCCTCTCCTCGATTTGAAGCCGCGTTCTTCAGGTCTGGATCAAGCCTCTCCTATCCTCAGTGTTTCATATGTTTCTAACAACATCATATATCTTGTGCAGGAATGTAATGATCTCCAAGTCGCATTGCCGCTTCCTGCTTGTCGTTGTCATCGTCCCTTTGTTATGTCTCCCGCCAATCGCCTTCCTCCAACTGCGCCTTTCATGTTTGGCCTATTACCTTGATGCTTTTCTTACCTATAACTAAAAAAACTTGTATCTTCCGACTTCCTTGACGTTTTAGTACCCTTTGGGCTACTTCCCTATCTCTCTTAGAATATACCAATTACTCAACTAGAACATTCAAATGCATTGGAAATATTCACGTGAATAATCTAAAAAAGTGCTCCATGAAATTGCCTTTCCTTCTGATCCGTAGAACAATTCCTGAACCTTGTAATGGATGCCAAAGAAGTAGTTACCACATATGTGTTGAGTTAATTGTCAAGCTAGCATACTTTTGTAGGGAATACTGCTAAACATATCTCTGTAACCCATCAAGCACAAGTTTTCTCTTGATGGACTACTAAAAAAGGTCATGGATGTGGCACTTTAACTGTAAGAATTTATTTACTATAAAGTAAACTGTAGAGCAGGGGGTCTTGGAAGGTAGTGGTTATGTTGTACTATCTAGCACCATGTTGCTTTCCAAGTATTATCTTAGCATTCGATATGTGCTCCGAATATAAATTGCCCAGTATGAAGCAAAAGGACTGATGTAGATTGTAAAATCTTCTAATCTACTGATCAGATGTAGTTATAATATTTCATGCTGTTCTCGGATGGAATGCATTGGACTATCCGCTCTACGGTGTGGATTGGGTGCCCGGACTGTGTGCGTGCGTGTATTGTGGTCTCAGATACTTTTGTGACTCCACAAGACTTGTTGTTGCCCAATGAATTATATTGTGATCGTCCCTATGTATGCCAAATAGAGTAATTGTTATTTGTATCTACATGGATCCCCTTTGCTATGCTGCTATACATTGAAACTACACGGATTTAGAATCCAGCACTTCTGTAGCTCCACACGACTTGTTCTTGCACAATGTATATATTATGATCGTATCATATCGCTGTGTACGCCAGATAGAGTAATTCCTATATGTAACTACATGCATTTTACATCCAAACTTTATTAACTCTAAACAATTATCGATATGATATATGTTTATAAGATGCTAATGTCATATCCTTTAGCATCTCAATGTCCTATCCTTTGGCTCGCCTTTCGGGAACGCGCGGCAAGCCGCGCCCCCTATTTCTTTTTTATTATGTTCCAACTCTTAGTAATTGCTCTCATGTTCATGCTCTTAGTACTGAGCTTAATGTCAAGTGGTTATCTTTTGTGGTCCCTTGAACTCAATAAACTTGATGTTGACTTGTAATCTCATGATGGTGTTGAACTCGATGAGGACTTGCTTTTATTACAAGTGAATGTTTTCTCTTTGTTTTATTTCGTTGTCTTGTTTGAATACGTACACTAAACTAGGATTCCTACTAACTTGAGCATTACCTGATCACCCATATCATTGGGACTGGCACCCTCTCGCCAAGGCGCGATACCGATCTAGTGAGTAGGAAGGGGTGGTAGGCTAGTGCGACAGAATGCTTGAATGGCCTGCCACATTTGGGTTTTCATTGTAGTTTTGCATTTAGTAGCTCCAGTAGGTGTGGTGAACTTGATCTCTTTTGAAACAATTCAATAAAGCTCGAAGTTTTAAGTTATTCCTAGTATCACATCGAGCTAAGATAGATGGTGTTGGTCCTGAACCGTGGCGTGTAACTCTTGTTTATGGTGAGGCACAAATTCCAAAGAGGTGGTATTAAGGGTCTTGCTGCTACAAGAAACTTGCCCCGGATTGCACTCAGTGATTTTAATGAAGTACTGAACCTTAATGAGTGTAACGTGTTTGGCAATCAGAGCATGACTGTATTGAACCGCCTACATGGCATGCCAAATCAGCACCAAATTGGGGGTCAATTCTATCACAAGGGGATAAAATGTGGCACGCAGGTGATAAACGGGGGATATAAATTGAGGATTTTCTCAAAAAACGGGTAAAATCTGTCAAAAGGGTGAATCATGGGGTAAAAATAAATTTACTCATTTCCAAAAGACGAGGAGCCTAAGTTAGGGTGGATTATACCACATATCACTAAAATTGCAATACATGCAAAAATTAAATAGTGTTCCAACTGCTAAGTAAGTTGCTTGTTCATAGCAAAAAAAGAAGATACAACTGAGAGATGGGAGTTTAGGGAAACAAGTCTGGCGTGTTTCCATTCACAGAACTGAACTCAACTACTAGCGTTGGTAAACTCAAAAGCTTGATTATTCCAACATTAACTGTAAGCATGATGGACATGTACTAGCTTAAAATCGTGTCACGGCAATCCTAGTAGGATCAACGATTATGTATGGCAATATTAAACACAAGGCTAGGTTCCAACCGACAACCTATCTTGCCAGATCAATGTGCTAGTTAGGAAAATACTAATTCTGAGAAATTAGCACTGCAGATTCTAGAGAATAAAAAGCAATGTATATAACAGAGTAGTACTAAACTGGATTCAGTTAAGCAATTGAATCTAAACAAGTATGTGACCAGCAGTAAGATCAACTAGAATATAAACAAGCCTCAGTTGCTAATTAATCCTGATGGTTATGCAGCAAACCGAACATACAGAGTTGCTGCAGGAGCGACGAAGAAGGGGGAAGCTGACGCCGCTCGACCGCTGCTGCCTTGGGCTTGCGGGCGCGCTGCCCAACGCGGCCTGCAGACCGAGCCGGAGCGCAGAAGCCGCCGCGACGCCACGCTGAATGCCCGCGCCGCCGCGCACCACCGGCCGCCGTGCCGTGTTTAGGTTTCAAATTTCCTGGTTGCGACGGACGCCGGTGGTAGAGACGCTGGGGATTTCCGCATTGGGCTTGAGGGCAGATTGGGTCACTGGGCCATGTGGTGTGGGTGGGTGAGCGGGTTACATTGGGCTGAATGCTTAATAAATAGCGGCTGTTTTACCTTTTTCTCAGGGTATATATCATATATACGCACATTATAAACCCCTAAAAATACGTACATAATATTTTTGGAAAATACTGAATACTCATGACGTGGACTAACAATGTACATTTAATTTTGAGGGGCTGAGGGTTTTCATGAACTGGTACACGAAATGCGGAGCACCCCGGAGAGGGAATGCAGCCAAAGTGCGAGTTTTAGTTTATTTGAGACATAAAGGAAGAGGGGAGCGGGTAAACTATCGGAGAACGCTTTCCTTGGGCAATCAGGGCGATCAATGCCAAATGGGCTGAACCCATGCGACACTTGAAAAAATGTTCACTACATAGATATTTTTGTTCTTACTCGGGGATTCCATCATACTGAACATCAAGCGGGACATATAGCAGTGGCGCATGTTACTCTTTGAATTATATACACGAGCGAAATTAGATGGACTGTGTGCTATCATATTTTGTTTCCATTTTTTTGCGGAACCTGAATACAAAAAACTCGGAAACAAATACCGAAACATAAGTGAATAGGTTGCTCATGACCATCTACTCTGGAACCTCAAAAATAACAACTGGTATATTGTTCTTGTGTATTTGTAGCTAGCTTTAGGTATGTACTAGCACGTAACAGAGGGCTTTAGACTAGATCAATATATATGGTTATCCAACTATGCTTTTGGGGACTATTTTGTGCTCCCATGGTTTGTAGGTTTGTGGTGCTACCATCTTCCAAAGCAACGGGAGGAGAAAATCTATGTGCTCACATGGCTTGCGGTGCTACGATGCCGGCCCTTCCAATGGGAGTATATGCAAAAACCGAATGTTCACTGAAACATTTAGGTCAAAATTGTAGATATCTAGCATGTTATAAATGTTTCCTCCAAGTTCAAACCCATGTCCAAGAAATATAAAAACAATGCTTGGAGAGCCAATTCTCTACTACCGTTCGTAGCAGAGTTTTCACCTTTTTGTTTCTCAATATGTAATTGAATCAGACAAGAGCGGCAGCAATTTGTTTTACCTTTCCACTTTTCTCAATATGCTTCATCGACATTACTTGTCGAGTGGTCTATGATGCATTGGGCACTAGTAACCATGGGTATGCCGTCATCGGCAAAGACAACATTGAAAATGTAAAGGTCTTCAGCCTTAGTGATGCCGCACAATTTGCCTCCAAAGAACGCAATATCAATGATGCATACAAAGATGCATGACATCATCAAAGATGGTCTTCACCCTTCCTGGCTCTAGCCAAGACCAGCGGGTAATTCGGGCGGTCGGAGGTCGTGAGAGCAACAACATCATCAAGGCATGATCGTCTGAGCACCTTGTTGACCAAATAAGTCTGTAACACATGGCCGAAGATGGTGTCCAGCTCAGGAACCGGCACAGTTGTGCCGGTGAAAGGATTATGTAAGAGACATCTATGCTTTTTATCGGCATCGACGCAGTCAAGAACAAGCCAGCTACCGGTAGAGGCAACACATTTTCTTTCTTGGGGAAGCTGGCGGAGCGACTCAATTGTTCCGAGCGGCCCTAGAAGGATTTGAGGCAGCACCCGTCGGGGAGAACGACCCATGGTGGTGAGTGCCATGCTTGGGAGCCATGGTGGCGCATCGCCGATCGCCAGGAGCGACAGACGGCTCAGAAGTGGGCACAATCGCCGGCGGTCGGGAGGCGGGTCACGACGGAGCCGATGAAACCCGGCGAGAGCTCGGACCATAGCGAAAGCTGACACGTCCTCCATGTTAATGCCCGTCTAGTTGATTAATCTACTGGTCTACTGGACATAGGATTCGACAGTTGTATTGTACCAGGAGGCACGACTTTACTTACTATATACATATACTAGAAGCGCGCCATGAGGAGGGAGCTCTGGTCTGTGTTCGAAGAGAATACAATATATCGAGCCCACGGAGATTCTTGGAGTTTTATCCAGCTTTCTTGTGTGTGTTCCAAACAGGAGTTCTTCTCCGTTCTGGACCCATACCGTAGGATGCACCAGGGTTTTGGTTACCACTCGAAATTTCAAGATTTACCATGGTTACCGCATATTTTAGTCCCCCTTGGTAAATGCACATTTCCAGCAAAAAAAATGATTTTTTGAATTTTTTGAATTCAAACGCTCAATGTATAGTAAAGTGTGGAAGCACCTCACAGCATGCGCGTAGACAACGTTCCACTGAGCTAGTAGCTCTTTTATGATAAATATAAGTTCAAGTGCTATCTATATCTATTTTGAAAGAATTTAAATTCAAAATTCAATTATAAATTTTGTTCGAAATTTTCTCAAAATTTCGTGGTAACCGTGGTAACCACGTTTACCGACCCCCCTCGGTAAAAATCCCCATTCGGTAACCAAAACCTTGGGATGCACGCAGCACGCACATACACCAGAAAACTAAAGCCCAGCTCGATC
>NW_021224741.1:0-498 GCF_002162155.2 Triticum dicoccoides
TTCCCGTGAGATCCCATCTTGGGGCCTTTCCGGCATCCTGTCGGGAGGGATTCGATCACGAAGGGCATCTATATCAACCCTATTTCCCTTCCGACGAAGCGTGAGTAGTTTACCACAGACCTATGGGTCCATAGCTAGTAGCTAGATGGCTTCTTCTCTCTCTTTGATTCTCAATACCATGTTCTCCTCGATGTTCTTGGAGATTTATCCGATGTAATCTTCTTTTGCGGTGTGTTTGTCGAGATCAGATGAATTGTGGATTTATGATCAGCTTATCTATGAATATTATTTGAATCTTCTCTGAATTCTTATATGCATGATTTGGTATCTTTGTATTTCTCTTTGAATTATCGGTTTGGTTTGGCCAACTAGATTGGTTTTTCTTGCAAAAGGAGAGGTGCTTAGCTTTAGGTTCAATCATGCGTGATTTCACCCAGTGACAAAGTAGGGGTAGCGAGACACGTATTGTATTGTTGCCATCGAGGATAAAAAGATGGG
>NW_021224742.1:0-388 GCF_002162155.2 Triticum dicoccoides
ACCATGTATTTCTTCAATAGGTGGTAAATTCTTAACATCTTCAGCTTTTATATACCTTTTTCTTTCATTGATTTCTTTGCCTCTTGCATATCTTCAGGACTGAGAAATAGAACACCTCTCTTCTTCGGAGTGGGTTTAGGAATAGGCTCAGGAGTTGGCTCAATTGGTTCAGGAATTGCCTCGGGAATTGGCTCAGGAAGAGTCCAATTATTTTCATTAGTCAACATATTATTCAATAGTAATTCATCTTCGTCGACTGTTCTTTCCCTGAAAACACAACTAGCACAACTATCCAAGTAGTCCTTGGAAGCATCGGTTAGTCCATCATAAAAGATATCAAGTATTTCATTTTACTTAAGAGGATGATCAGGCAAAGCATTAAGTAATC
>NW_021224743.1:0-1198 GCF_002162155.2 Triticum dicoccoides
GATAACTTCAACAAAACATGATCATCTCATACAACAACTTATATCTCATCACGTCTTGACCATATCACATCACAACATGCCCTGCAAAAACAAGTTCGACGTCCTCTACTTTGTTGTTGCAAGTTTTACGTGGCTGCTACGGGCTGAGAAAGAACCGTTCTTACCTACGCATCAAAACCACAACGATAGTTCGTCAAGTTGGTGCTGTTTTAACCTTCTCAAGGACCGGGCGTAGCCACACTCGGTTCAACTAAAGTTGGAGAAACTGACACCCGCTAGTCACCTGTGTGCAAAGCACGGCGGTAAAACCAGTCTCACGTAAGCGTACGCGTAATGTCGGTCCGGGCCACTTCATCCAACAATATCGCCGAACCAAAGTATGACATGCTGGTAAGCAGTATGACTTGTATCGCCCACAACTCACTTGTGTTCTACTCGTGCATATAACATCAACGCATAAAACCTAGGCTCGGATGCCACTGTTGGGGAACGTAGTAATTTCAAAATTTTCCTACGCACACGCAAGATCATGGTGATGACATAGCAACGAGAGGGGATAGTGTTGTCTACGTACCCTCGTAGACCGTTAAGCGGAAGCGTTATGACAACGCGGTTGATGTAGTCGTACGTCTTCACGATCCGACCGATCCAAGCACCGAACGTACGGCACCTCCGTGTTCAGCACACGTTCAGCTCGATGACGTTCCCCGGACTCTGATCCAGCAAAGTGGCGGGGATGAGTTCCGTGAGCACGACGGTGTGGTGACGATGATGATGCTCTACCGGCGCAGGGCTTCGCCTAAACTCCGCGACGATATGACCGAGGTGGAATATGGTGGAGGGGAGCACCGCACACGGCTAAGGAACGATCCGTAGATCAACTTGTGTATCATGGGGTGCCCCCCTGCCCCCGTATATAAAGGAGCAAGGGGGGAGGAGGCCGGCCCTAGGACGGGGCGCGCCAAGTGTGGAGTCCTACTAGGACTCCCTAGTCCTAGTAGGATTCCACCTCCCTTGTTGGAGTAGGAGAAGGGGAAAGAGGGGGAGAGGAAGAAGGAAAGGGGGCTGCACCCCTTGTCCAATTCGGACCAGAGGGGGGGCGCAGGCCTCCTTCCTTTTGGCCTCTCTCCTCTATTCCCGTATGACCCAATAAGGCCCATATACTCCCCAGCGAATTCCCGTAACTCTCCGGTACTCC
>NW_021224744.1:0-467 GCF_002162155.2 Triticum dicoccoides
GGGCGGCGGGGACGGCGACGATGTGCGGCGGGGGCGGCGATCGAGGGCGGCGGGGGGGACGGCGTCGGCGTCGGAGATCGATGTCGCGCGAGAGAAGTGGAACGAAGTGGTCGACGATAACTGAATTTTCGTAAGTGTCATATATATAGGAGGGACCTTTAGTACCGGTTGGAGCCACCAACCGGTACTAAAGGCCAATTTTGGCCAGCCCTAGCGGCGGGAAACGAGGGCCTTTAATACCGGTTGGTGGCTCCAACCGGTACTAAAGGGCAACGCATTAGTACCGGTTGGTGGCTTCAACGGGTACTAATGGTCGTGCGCTTCCACCCGCACCGGCGCTATTTTTAGTCCCACCTCGCTGAGCGAAGGACAGCAGCACTGGTTTATAAACCCAGCCACGGCTGCCCATTCAAACTCCTCTATATAGCAGGCTTCTGGGCCTAAGTAGGGCGCATTGCCCTGTGAGC
>NW_021224745.1:0-1115 GCF_002162155.2 Triticum dicoccoides
TCTGCTTAAAACATCAATTTAACTTGTTTGATCATGCATGAAAATAGTACAGATGGATAGATTGGATTTTTCTGATCATTTTTCATATATAATTTGTCCAATTTGGAGTTACAGAATAAAAGTTATGAATTTTTGAAGTTTAAATAATATTCTGGAATTTCCTGATTTAATTTAAATCCAGAAAATCAATTACTGCGTCAGCCTGACGTCAGTGTGACGTCAGCAGGTCAACGGAACTGGTCCAGGTCAAACCTGACAGTGGGTCCCGCATGTCAGGGTGATTATTTTAATTAAAACTTAATTAAAACTAATCCTGTTTAAATAACAGGGCTGGGCCCCACCTGTCATTGACTCAGGGGAGTCAACCAGGGCCCACCCATGGTCAAAGTTAATGTCGGCTGCCGGCGTTTAGTCGCCGGCGAGCCCGACGCGGCGGCGGAAGTGGTTTTGGTCATTTCGGCCACCAAACGGACCGCGGAGACCACCGGAGTGGAGCTGAGGCCAACCCGCAGCTCTTGGCGGAGCCCGTTGGGGTCGGGGTGGCCGGAGTCGACGGCAGCGAGCTCGGCTGCGGCCGCCGGGGTTCGGTCGTGCACGGGAACGGTGCTGGAGCTCGAAGTCGAGCAAAGCGAGGCGCTAGGGATGCTCTACGGGGTCTTGCGAACTTGTTGGACTCGCCGGGGTGACCAAATGGTCACCGGAGCTGCGTCGACGGCGAGCTCAGCGACGGCGGAGGTTCGGCCGTGGTGGGGAGGTGGCTACGGTGAGGGAACGAGGGGAAGGAGAGGGGGAAACGGTGGCGTAGCTCACCGCGGTTGCAGTGGGCGTCGAAGCGGGCTCGGGGACGCGCTGGAGACGGCGAATTCGACGGCGACGGTGGTCGGAGCCCGAAGAGGGGAACGGCGACGTGGCGGCGATGCAGGGCTTCCGGGGAGCTATGGAGCGGTGGGGAGGAAGAGGGAGTCGAGGCGGAGCTCCTGAGCTAGTCGGGGGAGCGAGGGGTGGCCGGAGATGGCTGCTATGGCGAACGGCGGCGACGGTGGTGTTCGGCCGTGTGAGAGAGAGAGCGAGGGAGAGGAGGGGAGAGCCGGGGGAGAGTGAGAGAGAGCAGGGGG
>NW_021224746.1:0-690 GCF_002162155.2 Triticum dicoccoides
AAAATGACCGACGCATGCTTCGACGAGAACATGTCATTCTGGCACGAACGTCTTCCCAAGGGGAACAAGTGCCCGACCAGTTTGGAGGAGGCGAAGAAAATCGTGTGTCCTCTGGATTTACCACACGTGAAATACCATGTGTGCATGAACAATTGCATCATTTATCGGAACGAGCACGCGGAGTCTACCATATGTCCGGTGTGCGGCGTCACTCGATACAAGAAGAGGAAGAAAGCTCCTCGAAAAGTGGTGTGGTACTTTCCGATCACTCCTCGTCTGCAGCGGTATTTCGCGGACCCTAAGGTAGCAAAGCTCCCGCGTTGGCACGCGGATAGGGAGGAGAAGAAGCGAGAAGATGACGCAAATGATCCGGAGATAGATAAACAGACAAGATGTTGAGTCACCCTAAGGATGCGAGCCAGTGGCAAGCGTTGAACTTCGAAGACCCAGAATTTGGGAACGATCCAAGGAACATCGTGCTGGGCGCGAGCACCGATGGAGTCAATCCGTTTGGCAGCCAGAGAAGCACACATAGCACCTGGCCTATGTTTGTGTGGATGTACAACCTTCCCCCTGGTTGTGCATGAAGAGGAAGTACATTCACATGAGTATGCTAATTGAAGGACCGAAACAACCAGGAAATGACATCAATCTGTATCTGGGGCTGCTGAAAGAGGAGCTTGACACGCT
>NW_021224747.1:0-472 GCF_002162155.2 Triticum dicoccoides
AATCGGCCACAACTGTGAGTGTTCATGACCGGCACGTAAACGCATTTTGGGGTTCAACAACTATGGAAATCGCTTCGGGACCCCTAAATGTTGAGTAATAGTCCTCGAATCGCGTCAGAATTGGCCCAAACTATGAGTGTTGAGGATAGACATGCAAACGCACCCCGGGAATTGTCAATCATGGAAATCGCTCTGGGACGCCAAAATGGTGAATAATCGTGCACGAAATGGACCAGAGTCGACCAAAATTGTGCGTTGATGACTGACATGTAAACCCACCACGGAGTTCGTCAATCGTGGAAATCACTGCGGGACGCCCAAAACTAATTAATAGTGCAAGAAACGGGCCAAAATCGGCCCAAACTGCGATTGTTGATGATCGACACGTAAGCGCACCATGGGGTTCAACAACCATGGAAATCGCTTTGGGGCCCCAAAACGGTGAGTAATAGTCGACGAAACGGGCCAGAAG
>NW_021224748.1:0-690 GCF_002162155.2 Triticum dicoccoides
GATCCGACTACAAACGTGCACGACGTTGCGCCTTAGCAATCGCTAAACCAATCTCCTGAGGTTACTGACGATGCCGGAAGCACGGTCAGCCTGACCACGAAGGTCTATTCCTGCAAGCAATCGAAGAACGAGCAAGAATATGATAAAGCAATCTGAATATTGCAAATATATATGAGGTATTGATAATGGTGGGGATCCGTAAGCGGTCTTGGTCTGGTCGTTGGACACAAACGAAGTATACGAAGTTGCAGTGGCTAACTTTTAACTAAACAAATCCCAAGGAAAAGCTACTAGATGGATCTACTTATATAGGAGCAAGGGGTGGCGGCCAAGGAGGTGGGAGGACGTCCCAAGGCAGCTTAAAACTAAATCTAGGTCGTAAAAGGCCAATGGGCCCAAGTGGAGGTGATGTAACACCTTTGGACTTGTAGTTTGACTCGGATTCTGCTGCAGCATCAGATTGTTTCGTCCACAACTCAACGCTCCGGACGAATTTGAAGGTGATTCCAATTGGGTTGGAAAGTGCACGAAATCTAGTTTCCAACAAAAAAAAGAATCACCCAATTCGGAGTCCGTATGAAAAACTTGTGTGCGTTTTGAGTCAGGTATGTGTGTGTAGTCCGAATCTGAATCCAGAACGTGAGAGACTTGGACTCTATCTTCTCTTGGGCCAAAAGTGATGTGAGAGAA
>NW_021224749.1:0-385 GCF_002162155.2 Triticum dicoccoides
CTGAAGGCGCGCCGCCGTCTTCTCCCCTCCCTCGTCGGAGCCGGACAAACCTTATTGTAGTAGACAGTCGGAAAGTCGTCGTGTTAAGGCCCCATAGGACCAGTCCAGCAGAATACAGCAACCGCTATCGATGAAGAGAAACATATATCTGAAGGATCCAACCTGTGGACACACGAACATAGATGAATAAAGATATGATCAACGTGGATCCACTGAAGACAAACGCCGACCGAATCCCGTGAGATCCACCTGAGAGAAACCTTCACACGCCTTCCGACGATACTAGAAACGCCACCGGGACTTATCCATTTTCAGAGAGTCGCCGCCGCCTTGCCTTTTTAAGCAGAACATAAGCCCTAACAAAATCCGAAAGATCATGAAAAAA
>NW_021224750.1:0-1028 GCF_002162155.2 Triticum dicoccoides
TTGCTAGATTACTAGGTGACTCCCTAGAACACCTAGGGTCATAATAATTATTCCAACATATATGTCGAGGCAATAAAGTACCTCAACTCACTAATTTGTGTGATTGATCTGACCAAAAGGACATCGGGAACGGAAGAACGGATTTGCAAATGCATCAGATTGTTTAGAAACCTGGGATGACTCGGACAGCATAACGGCTGTAAATGCTCAAAAAGATTTGAGACAATCACAAAAATGGTGGCATAACCACTCGGAAGCACAATATCAAGGTTTCGAGATCAACAGTTAACATACAGAAGTAGTAAAGGCTGAACTGAGATTTAAAACTAACAGTTCTATAGGTCTATGGATTAGTAACACGTCATCCTGAGAGATAGAAGAGAATTCTAGTTCTTAATCCCCGTAGAAAAGAAGAGGTTGACTCAGATCAGAAGGACATAAGGTAAAGGAGTAAAAAGAGCCTTACGTTCCATCCCACAATCAATTCCCTTATATAACTAAAGCATTTCTAGACTCAACTTCGACCAGTTTGGCTTGGTAATCCTACAGGCAGTCAACCTGGCTCTGATACCAACGCTGTCAGGACCCCGACTCAATGCCACATCGATCTAGCATGTAACACATCATATCACTTTGCGGCCTCACGCACGGTATTCCCACGGGTGCCACCTTACCTGGCCCGGGACCGTTTGCGCCTTTTGGCTCACGTATATGATAGTGTCGCTAGCATCCATATGACAAAGAACCCGGGCTGACATGGCTAGTCGTGAACCCAAAGTGGCACTAACTTACAGGGACAGGCATACATGACCCAGCAACGAACGTGTCGGTCATCAGCGAGTGAATCCAGGCTGTAGCACTGGGCTAGCAGGACTCCGGTGAACCGGGCTGTAGCGGGCTAACAGGACTCCGGTATTCATCGCGTGACATTTCCCCAAAGGGACAGACACAGGAACGAAGAAGGACACATGCCGGCCAGCCTAAGTGTTCCGGAGCAGTAGCAAGCTACCATGGCTCAGTGGAAACAC
>NW_021224751.1:0-3618 GCF_002162155.2 Triticum dicoccoides
ATGTGAAAATCTTACTTTCCGGGTTACTCTTCGAATTTTCTGACGCGGCTGAAGCTCGGAGTCGAAGGAGATTATAATTACCTCTTCCTCGACGGGTTGGCTGTTGCCCGTGTCTTCCTGAAAGAAGGTTAGTATCAGTAAGGTAGTGATAAAGGAGAAAGGGAAATTCAAAGGTTACCTCTTCCTCATTATCATCAGTATCATCAAGCTGAAACAGCTCAGAGGCACTTGGCTTCCTCTTCCTTGAGGTGGTGGGCTTGGTGGTTTTCTTTTTGGCTCTCTTGGCCGCCCTGGCTTTCTTGGCTGCCTCATGATCATATTGGGTTTTCCAGAAGTTATCATTTGCCTGTAAAAGGTTATAATGGGTTATGCATAAGAATACAGCCTAACATGAAAAAAAAAGAGATAATAATAACCCTACGGCTGGAAACTTACTGCAGGGGCCGGGTTCTTCTGGCAAAAAGGTAGTAAGCCGAAGGCGTTACTATTCACTGTGCCCTCCTTCAACAAGGACTGAGTTGTAGCTTCCACTACATCATCTGGTAAGTCGTCAGGGCTATGACGCCGAGGTTCATCTTTCTCGCCTGAATAATTACACATTAAGCCGGGGCGGCGGCTTAACGGAATTATTCTCCAAGCAACCCAGACTCGGACCAGGTCAATGCCATCTAAGCCGTTCCCTAAAAGAGCTTTTATCTTCTTGATTTTGGGGGTGAGTGGCAGACGTTCAGTAGCTGTCAACTTATCCGGCAGCGGGTGAGTAGGTTCAAGGCACAATGCACGGAAGCCAGGCAGCGGGTTTTCACCAGACGGAGAAGTGTCCTGGCAGTAGAACCACGTTTGGTTCCAGTCCTTTGGATGACTCGGCAGTTCAGCATAAGGGAAAAGGCAGTCTCTTCGTCGCTGAATCGAGATGCCACCAAGTTCTAGACTGGGTCCGTTGGCACGTTCATTCTGCCGGTTCAAATAGAGCAACTCCCTAAACAAAAGTAGGTTAGGTTCTTCTCCAAGGTAGACCTCACAGAAAACTTGAAAGTTGCAGATATTTGACACCGAATTGGGCCCGATGTCTTGAGGTCTTAAGTCAAAGTAGTGCAAAACGTCTCTAAAGAATTTTGAACCAGGAGGAGCGAATCCCCGGCTCATGTGATCGGTGAAAATGATCACCTCCCCTTCCTTGGGTTGATGTTTCTCTTCAGACGGGTCAGGAGCGCGATAAGACATGACATCCTTCTTGGGAAGATGGCCAGACTTTACAAACTCGGACAGTTTGCTCTCTGTAACAATGGACGGGACCCAGTTGCAGGTAATCAGAGGCTTAACAGCTTTGGGTGCCATTGGATAAATTGAAGCCTACAACAAGATAAAGGAAATTTTCCGGTTCATTATAACCCAGAGAATAAGCATTATTGGGTTATATGAGATGGCGGCTTAAGAAGGGGCCTAATGACATACGGGTAACTATGTGATAATGATTAGCAGCTGCAGGTACTAAAGATGATTAAGGTTTTCTTAAGTCGCCATAAGCAAGCGGTGCTGACAACCGGTATTATTTTAAACCGGTCACATGAATTATTATGGCTGAAGCAGAGTCAACAGATGTTGTTTTTTGGTTAAGTGTGGAACAAATAGGTTTCACAAGTTGCAATCATTATTTTGGATCAAACGAGGTTCTGAGAAAGAAATATTTCTAGACCTAAAAACAGTACAGAGAAGTTCATATACTCGCGGAGGGTTTCCAAAACAAGGGAAATGAGATCTGTTCTTATACAGGATAAGCACGAATATTTTCCGCAGCAGTTTTATGTTGTTTCTATAATCTAAACAAAGGCATTGGAGGTGAAATTAATGGAGGTCTGCGTCGGGCGGTGATGAACACCGATGAACTCAAGACGATTTCAAGACAGATCTGAGAAAGGGGAAAAGAGGAACTCACAGATGCGGAAGAGCTGCGGAGGGTCGCCGTCGCTTTCTGGTCGGAATTAGGGTGATGCAGCGGCCTGAGTCGGTGAAGACGAGGAGTTCGACGGCGGCGGCTGCGGAGCTTGAGAAGCAAAGTAAGAAGTGTGAGGAGGAAGACGACTGAAGGAAATGGAGAAGGACTAGGTCGCATCTATTTATAAGGAGGGGCCGACCAAGACGGCGCAAGAAACGAGGAGACCAAAGCATCATTATCCAGCGGCCCCGACGCCTCGATTCTCGGGATGGTCAGTAAAGGCAAAGATTCGTTGGAGGATATGACGGATTAAAATATGAATTTTATTGAAGATGACGTCATAGAGATTTGACCCGGATCCAGATGATGACGTCACGGCGGGTTAGAATTTCCGCGTAAAACAGAAGACTAAGGGCTAGTTTATAAGGTTTTTAAAGATTGACATGAACCAGTTCAAATCAATCTGGGGCCTAATGTTGGGGATATAATTATTTACGTAAGCCGCCCAGGAGGGGCCGGGTTACGCAAAGAGAAGCCCATCTGAAGCCCAAGACCAAGATGTGAAGATGGCGGTTCAGTAAAGGGTCTAAAGGCCTACAGACGATTTAGGGCCCATGGTGATAAACCACCATTAGGGCGTGACTTGTATTGTAAGGTAGAAATAACTAGTCACCGAGCCGAACACTGTTTATGAGCCGGCCGGGACTCTGTAAGCCGTAGGGCGTCGACCCGTGTATATAAGGGGACGACCCACTGGCGGCTTAGGGACAGAAAAAACAAGAGATCAAGAACCGGGCATAGCGTATCTCGCTCCTTGGTCATCGAAACCTCAAGCAATTCCAACCCAACTAGACGTAGGCCTTCCTTCACCGTAAGGGGCTGAACTAGTATAAACCTCGCGTGTCCTTTGTCCTGATTAACCCCTTTAAGCTTCCTAGTTGCGATGGCTCCACGATCAAGTCCTTGCAAGAGGACATCTGACGTGACAATTCCACGACAGTAAGTAATACCCTGTCTATGTATATATAAAAGAAGACGCGATTGCAAAATGACAGGATCATCGTATATTTGCCAGGGGCCACGACCGAGGTGGCAACCCTGAAGCAAGCGCTAACCGAGGCCGAAGACAAGGCAGCCAAGGAGCGGGCCGAGCGGGAAAGGCAAGAAGCACGGGTGGGCGAGGTGCAGCAAGAGCTCCAAGCTCTCGTGTCGAAGCATGAGGCGTTGGAGCATGACTCGAAGACGCGAGAGCCCGAGCTTGCTGCCGCCTGTGAAAGTGCAAAGAGTGCCAGGGCCGAAGCACAGAAGGCTCTCCAGTAGATTGATGTGATGAGGAAGATAGCGGCGGGTAAGGCATTCTATATGCAAAGCAAGCATGTGAGAGTAAATTACCTGTTACTTACCCGACTCCGGAGCTCTCCAAGAGCATTCGCAGATTTGCCCCGCAGCGTGTCAGATGCCACATAGTTTTACCAGGCCGAGGAGGGGAGCTCAACGGAGAAGCTGTTCTGGTCTCAATATACTGGGACCGAACACCCGGTGCCCATGAGCGACCAGATGAAGCAGCTGGTCGAGCTACATAAAGCGGCCGAACAGGCCATGAAGGGCTTTATAGTCCGACTGTGGCCTGTCGAGACCCTTGCGAACAGCTACTTCGGCCTGGTGAGGCGGCTTGTGGACGC
>NW_021224752.1:0-431 GCF_002162155.2 Triticum dicoccoides
AAGACCGGTATTTCACCACCATGGTTATACCGGAAGCCAAATCCAAGACCGCGGGCGCAAACGTCACCGCGAAAAATGATCCATGGGTACTGGCTTCCCAAGTGGACCAATGCTTCTTCATTACCGACCCGTCAAAGCCCAGTCGTGTTGTCGTGCGAAGAGGCAAAAGGAAGATCATCGGAATGGATGGAGTAGCCAATGAGTAAGACTTCGACAAGTACGACGACCCGAAAATGGAACATGACGACGACGATGAAGTATCAGCATACACCACAAGAAGAAGCAGGACCACCCTACCTAAAGGACGTCCGGTCCACAGAAGAACTCCATTTGGGAAAAAGAAGGGCAAGAAGATTGTGAACAGATAGCTAGCTAGCTAAGATCGATTGTATTTAAATTGTAGTCTTCATTTCTCGATTGTATTTCATGGG
>NW_021224753.1:0-2721 GCF_002162155.2 Triticum dicoccoides
CTGCTAAGTAGCAGCAGCGCCTCATTTTAACAAGCGCTACTGGTAAGATTCTGTGTATAAGGTTTTCCCTAATAGTGTATGCTCGCCAACTAAAAACTTGCCATCCTCTGAGAGCATAATTTCCATGGAAAATGCTCGATTTGCCATGGTAAAATATCTGACGCTAGATTTGTAGTGAAGTCTTCTCAAATAAATCATGAACATGTTTTTAATGGGAATAAGGATTTTTTTTACACACGCAATGTACAGTTTTCATGTACATAAATAACATTTTAATACACGTTCATACATGCTATACAATTTTCATATACATAATTAGTTTTTTTTCATTTCTACATTTTTAATACATCAAGAACATTTTTATACATGTTTAATATTCTTAATACATGACTAGCATTCTTAAAACAATGATTAACATTTCTTTCAAATACATGTTTCATGTCCACTTTTTTCATAAACACCGTGGATTTTTCATATACATCTAAAACATTTATTTGATATATATTTAACATTTTATAAATATTTATTAACATTTTTATAGCGTCATTTTTGCAGTGTCATATACATTTTTCGGAAACTTGTGAACATTTTTCAAATATCACTGACGATTTTTTTATGCTATCGACATTTTTTTTGTATTGTGCTAACAATGTTTTATATTGCGTTATCACTCCAACGGGTTGACCCAAACGGACGGCGCGTTTGTCCGTTTTTTGTTCGTTTGGTTCGGCCGCCCGCCCGGCGTCCGCCCAGTTTTTCATTTGGGTCGGCAGCGCGCCCAACGCCCGACCCATTTCATGTCCGCACTCAACTTTTTGAAAAAAAGGTCCGCGGCCGATCATGCCAGCGGCCATGTCTTATGCCGGCACAATGCCAGCGCCGGCATACAATGCCAACTTCAGAAAATATCACCACAGTCATGCTGGCCCACTCGCCAGCCGGCCGGCACACATGCCAGCACACAAAAAATGGGTTGGGACTTGAGTTCAACCACGCCATCGCGGCTCCCGTGGTCATACCAGCACACCTACCGTCATACAAAAAAGATGGCGCTCGCCGCCATAAATCACTCGTCGTCGAACTTGAGCATCTTGGCTTGCATCTTCTTGAACCACGGCCTCTTCCTTGGCGACACGGTGTTGAGATCCACCTTCATGATCTCCACCCCGGTCATCATGCTCACGAGAGCCACTTCTTTCGCCTCTTCGTGTTGGTGGCCTCGATCTCTAGCATCTTGGCTTGCTTCTCCGCCTCCAACTCGAACATCTTGGCTTGCTTCTCCGCGTCCATCTCAAGCCTCCTCCTTTGGATCTCCATGAAAGTGTCCATTTGCTCCGCCTTGAACTTCCCGCGCTCCTCCTCCCTTGAGTCCTTCTTGTTCATCATGCCCTCCACGCTAGCGATCAAGGCGTTGGATGCCGCATCCCGCTTGTCCTCCTTCTTGGAGTTGGTCTTCTCCCTCGGTCGTGCCGGCTCGCCCTCCCCAACATCCTCCACGGCTTGCTTCCCCCCACGCGACTTGAGTGAGGCATATTGCACCTTGAACTTCTCCTCGTCCTTGATGACCCGAAAGCAATGGGAGAGGTTGGAGCACTTGCCATTGTGTTGAACCTTGAATACCTCCAAAGCATGAAATGCCTACAAAATGTTTCCATGCAAGCATATGGGCAAATGATATGCAAATGAACAAGCAAGCACGAACTTGATGACACAAAAAGAGGGTGGCTTGCTAACGTACCATGTCTTGCATGCGGATGCCGCTCATGGGGCGGGCCTTGATGCTCTCAAGAGTGGCACAAAACTTGTTGCACTCTTGTTGGTTCACCCTCCATCGTTTGGAAATGGACACCCACCCGCGCGTGCTCACAAATTGGTATGGCAGAAACTTCTTGCGCTCGTGAAACTCTTGGTGAACACGAATCCAAAAGGTTGAATGCTTTTGCTCGGCGCCTGTCTTGGGGTCTTGTCAAATGTTTCGCCAACACTTGCAAAGAAGCTTGTCCTCGGCTGCCGTGTATGCCTTCATGCGCTTGCTCACGCACTTCGGCTTAGGACAGGAGGCTTGGTTGGCGAGCTCGTCCTCGAACAAGGGCTCCCCTTCGATGTCGCACTCGTCCTCTTCCTCTAGCCCGTAGTCGCTCGGGAACTCGTGGTCGAGTGGGAAGCCGTCCAAGCCGATGCCGACCTGATCACGCATGAAGGCCGCCTGATCGGGATCATAGGCGCCGGCCGGCGTGAACGCCCCGCGGCCGTCCTGGCTTTGTGTCTCGTCGGGATCGTAGCCAGCGGCCAGCGTACCGCCCTGGAAGATGAGGTTCTGCATGTAGTCCTCGTCGCCGGCGGACGGCATTCCCTCGAACAGGTTGCGGGCGTCCTGGAGCACGCCGGGCGGCATCTACCGCGCGCGTTTCCTGGCGCCACCGGATGACAAGCCACCTGCCACCGGGGTGGCGTTGAGGTCGATGGGTGCGGGTGCGGGCGTGGAAGGCGCGACCATGCTCACGTCGGGGGAGCACTCACCGAAGAGGCGGGAGGTCTGTGGGTAGACGTGAAAGCCTGGCACAGGGTTGCAAGCCCATGCACGGGGTGAGTCGGGCAGCACCATCCGAGAAAACACCGATGAGCCGGTGCTGGCCACGGCGATGGCAGCTTGGACGAGGCCATGCTGGCCAGGGTTTAACCCTAGCATGTAGAGCGCCTCCCTCGTTGCCTGCGCGACAC
>NW_021224754.1:0-891 GCF_002162155.2 Triticum dicoccoides
GTGCACGGAGACCTGTGCGGCCCGATGACGCCAGCCACACCAGGAGGTCGACGCTACTTCCTGCTGCTCGTCGACGATCTCTCCCGCTACATGTGGGTGATGATCCTCGGCAGTAAGGGAGAAGCGGCGGACGCCATCAGGCGCGCGCAGGTTGGTGTGGAGGCGGAGAGCGGCCGCAAATTGCGCGTGTTGCGCACTAACAACGGCGGCGAGTTCACGGCGGCTGAATTTGCGTCGTACTGCGCCGATGAGGGCATCCAGCGCCACTACTCCGCGCCGTACAGCCCGCAGCGAAACGGCGTCGTCGAGCGACGCAACCAGACGGTTGTGGGGATGGCTCGGGCTCTCCTCAAGCAGAGAGGGATGCCGGCTGTCTTCTGGGGAGAGGTAGTGCTAACGGCCGTCTACATCCTCAACCGCTCTCCTACTAAGGCACTCGACGGCAGAACTCCGTACGAGGCCTGGCATGGGTGGAAGCCAGCGGTCTCTCATTTGCGGGTCTTTGGCTGCCTTGCGTTCGCCAAGGAGCTCGGCCACATCGGCAAGCTCGACGACAGGAGCACTCCGGGAGTCTTCATCGGCTACGCGGAGGGCTCAAAGGCCTACCACATCCTCGACCCAAAGACACAACGTGTGCGCACAGCGCGAGACGTCGTGTTCAACGAAGGGCGAGGGTGGCAATGGGACAAGGCGGTGGACGACGGCTCGACGCCGACGTATGACGACTTCATTGTCGAGTACGCCCACTTCAAGGAAGCTGGGGGAGCAAGCAGCTCCTCTTCACCGGGCACGTCTACCCCGGCCCCCAAAACTACATTGACTCCGGCGCCTGCTACACCGACGACACCACAACCGGCGACGCCGCATACTCCAGCCCCGGCGGTCGCCACT
>NW_021224755.1:0-964 GCF_002162155.2 Triticum dicoccoides
AAAAGTTCAAAGAATTTTAGAGTGTAGTGGAAAATCATCGTAACAAGAAAATAAAGTTTCTACGATCTGATCGTGGAGGAGAATATTTGAGTTATGAGTTTGGTCTACATTTGAAACAATGCAGAATAGTTTCGCAACTCACGCCACCCGGAACACCACAACGTAATGGTGTGTCTGAACGTCGTAATCGTACTTTACTAGATATGGTGCGACATATGATGTCTCTTACTGATTTACCGCTATCGTTTTGGGGTTATGCTTTTGAGACGGCTGCATTCACATTAAATGGGGCACCATCAAAATCCGTTGAGACGACGCCTTATGAACTATGGTTTGGCAAGAAACCAAAGTTGTCGTTTCTTAAAGTTTGGGGCTGCGATACTTATGTGAAAAAGCTTCAACCTGATCAGCCCGAACCCAAATCGAAGAAATGCGTCTTCATAGGATACCCAAAGGAAACTATTGGGTACACCTTCTATCACATATCCGAAGGCAAGTTATTCGTTGCTAAGAATGGAAAAGGAGTTTCTCTCGAAATAAGTGAGTGGGAGGAAAGCAGAACTTGATGAGGTAACTGTACCTGCTCCCTTATTGGAAAGTAGTTCATCACAGAAATCTGTTTCTGTGACTCCTACACCAATTAGTGAGGAAGCTAATGATGATGATCATGTAACTTCAGATCAAGTTACTACCGAACCTCATAGGTCAACTAGAGCAAGATCCGCACCAGAGTGGTATGGTAATCCAGTTCTGGAGGTCATGTTACTTGACCATGACGAACCTACGAACTATGAGGAAGCGATGATGAGCCCAGATTCTGCAAAATGTGTTGAAGCCATGAAATCTGAGATGGGATCCATGTATGAGAACAAAGTGTGGACTTTGGCTGACTTGCCCGTTGATCGGCAAGCCATCAAGAATAAATGGATCTTCAAGAAGAAGACAGACGCTGACGGTAATGTTA
>NW_021224756.1:0-1654 GCF_002162155.2 Triticum dicoccoides
TTGCGCTCAAGTCTTTTTTGCACTCAAGATGTCACACACCATCAGCTTTGCACTCAAGATTCTTTCTTACATACTTCAGATGTGTGACCCTTTTCCACACTGGAACACTGCCCGCACAGGGTACCAGACCCACCAGATTCTTGGAAATTCTCCAAAATAATCATTGCAAACATCAGTCATTTACATTTTTTTGGAAAAGAAGGATGTACCCCAGCCTCTGCGTGATGCATGCAACAATCTTATTAATTATTCACAAAGCCATTACAAGGTAATACATCAGTAAGCCTGAAACAACCGTCATGGCAACACATGTCACTACTTCCATCCCCGTGATGAAGGAGTACCCACTGTCCGAGTCTAATACCAAACAGACATCGCACCATGCTACCTCTTGAGCACTGCGTTGATTTTTCCTTGAAGAGGAAAGGGTGATGCAGTAAAGTAGCGTAAGTATTTCCCTCAGTTTTGAAAACTAAGGTATCAATCCAATAGGAGTCCACGTACGAGTCCCACGCACCTACACAAACAAACAAGAATCTCGCAAGCAACGCGATAAAGGGGTTGTCAATCCCTTCACGGTCACTTACGAGAGTGAGATCTGATAGAGATGATAGAATAATATTTTTGGTATTTTTATGATAAAGATGCAAAGTAAAATAAATAGAAATAGAAATAGCAAAGTGTTGGAAGATTAATATGATGAAAAATACATCCAGGGGTCATAAGTTTCACTAGTGGCTTCTCTCAAAATAGCATAAGTATTGCGATGGGTAAACAAATTACTGTCGAGCAATTGATAGAATTGAACATAGTTATGAGAATATCTATGTATGATCATGTATATAGGCATCACGTCCGTGACAAGTAGACCGACTACTGCCTGCATTTAGTACTATTACTCCACACATCGACCGCTATCCAGCATGCATCTAGAGTATTAAGTTCATAAGAACAGAGTAACGCATTAGGCAAGATGACATGATTTAGAGGGATAAACTCATGCAATATGATATAAACCCCATCTTTTTATCCTTGATGGCAATAATACAATACGTGCCTTGCTGCCCCTACTGTCACTGGGAAAGGACACCGCAAGATTAAACCCAAAGCCAAGCACTTCTCCTATTGCAAGAAAGATCAATCTAGTAGGCCAAACCAAATTGATAATTCAAAGAGAATTGCAAAGATAACCAATCATACATAAAAGAATTCAGATGAGATTCAAATATTGTTCATAGATAATGTTGATCATAAACCCACAATTCATCGGATGTCGACAAACACACCGCAAAAGAAGATTACATCGAATAGATCTCCACGAGAGAGGGGGAGAACTTTGTATTGAGATCCAAAAAGAGAGAAGAAGCCATCTAGCTAATAACTATGGACCCGAAGGTCTGAGGTAAACTACTCACACTTCATTGGAGAGGCTATGGTGTTGATGTAGAAGCCCTCCATGATCAATGCCCCCTCCGGCGGAGCGCCGGAAAAGGCCCCAAGATGGGATCTCACGGGTACAGAAGGTTGCGGCAGTGGAAATAGGGTTTTAGCTCCATATCTGATGTTTTCCGGGTACATGGGTATATATAGGAGGAAGAAGTACGTCGGTGGAGCAACGAAGGGCCCACGAGGGTGGAGGGCGCGCCCAGGGGGG
>NW_021224757.1:0-457 GCF_002162155.2 Triticum dicoccoides
AAAAAAAGGCCTATTGTTTTGCAGGAACGTTGACTCCTTCCTGGTGTGGCAAATCACGGGCACTCAATATGTCCTAGTTTGTAGCACAAGTCATGCCGAAATTTTCCGTGAATTTCGGCATGACCTTTGCTAAAAAGTGGACAAACGAGAACCTGAAATTTGCCGGAACGGAAATGAATCAACATTCCGGCAAAACATAGGCCACTCGGCTTCATTCCCTGGAAACAACAAAAGGCCACTTGGGCACAATCAAAACATGTGCAAACACAATTGAGGAATTTGCATATATCCTGACCACTTCAAATTTGCATGTCCTAGCGTTTGACACTACAAGAAAATCTACACAAATCTCATGCTCTCTCAAACTCAATTCAAAATATAGATTATATTTAGTTAACTACTGAACTAAACTTTACTCTAAACTAAACCCTACTGTCCTAATTAACATCTAGTTAAA
>NW_021224758.1:0-914 GCF_002162155.2 Triticum dicoccoides
GTTTGAGCCGGACTAGCCACCTATAAGGGCGGAAAGCAAGCAGAGAGCGTCCCCAGCCCCTCCAAAGGAGAGCGGGTATGACTTGTCCCTTATTTGATAAGAGGGCTCGGATTTCCAATTCATCCGTTTCTCCGGGGGCTCCTGGAGTTCTAGGGCCTCCAGTTGCACAACCTTACGCCTGCCTCCATTTTGCATATTGCAGGCTTCGTGGCCCTTTGCGAGCTGTTTTTGGGCCTCGAGGCTCATTTTGCGCTGTGGAAGAAGCTGTTCTGCCTTGTGCCCCGTTCTCAAGAGGGTTCAACATATCAGGTGGGTGGAGCCGAATTATGGCGCATCGCTGGGACCGGATATATATCCGGAACCCCGAAGAAGGCGTCCGAAGACTGGCCTTCGGAATGGTTTTATATAGAAGATGTCCCCCTGCCGGACCCTGTTCGGATCAGCCTCCCTGAGTTCAATGATGCTCCTTTGAAGAAACGCCTAAGCTGGCGTCCATGGAGCCCTCAGAAGGAAAATGACAGGGACGTCCTTTACCTGATGAGCCGAATTAGGTTGTTAGCTCATTCCGGACTGACCATGATTGGGGTCATGGCCACATGCATTATGCGGGGGGTGTAGCCGCTCCAGTATAGAGGCCACCCCATGTGGGATTTCAATGGGGAGGATGATGCCACCCGCTGCGGCCGTAAGGGCCGGGATCGGTCGCCGATCTGATGAAGATCTTGTCTGCATTGTACAAGGGAGAAGAGGAGGAATTTCTCCGCGTCAATCCGCAGGACGAATTTTCTATGTACAATCCTCTAAGCTGGGTAAGCGGACATTTCTTTTTGCCCACCCGATCCATATTCCCATAGTCAAGTATCTCATCTTGCGATTTCGACGCAGGAACTGCGCTAGGCCATAAGGGATATAAA
>NW_021224759.1:0-578 GCF_002162155.2 Triticum dicoccoides
TCACCAAAATTATGAAAAAATACCATCATTCCTATAGCACATGTGCCCACGTCGTGCAAAAAAACTCATGATTTTATCGCGCTCCGAGTATTTAGTAATATTGACGCCGCATCGTTACCGCAGAACGTCTACTACCGTGTCATCGCCGTCCGTGAGGGGGGCCACGCACCGGAGACGCGTCCCGCCTCTTCGGACATGCCACCACACCACCCCGCATGTATGAGGGCCCGGTGCGACGCTTCGGTGGCATTGCTACCCCCCAGTGCCCCCGTCCCGCCTAACCCTGTAGTGTTTGACCACGGGATCTACACCTTTGACTTTGCACAGACGGGCTTTGACCAGTGGACCTCCCCACCCGGTTGTGTTAGGTCGGCCCATAGGAACACTTTGGAGCAACATCTGGGCCAGACCCACAGCAAGATCCCCTCCCTGTAGACCCCACGCGTCCGTTTTCCCCCCTCTAGGTGCCGGCGGTGGCGCCGTCCGAGAGGGGGGGCACACCCCGGACACGCGTGCCGGACATTTTCAACCGCCACAACACTTCCAGACTTGTGAGAGGCCGCCTACGCAAGATTTGG
>NW_021224760.1:0-766 GCF_002162155.2 Triticum dicoccoides
GGACCCCAAAGCGGTGAGTAATAGTGCACGAAACGGACCAGAATCGGCCAAAATTCTGAGTGTTGATGACCGAAACGTAAACGCACCACGGGGTTCATAAATTGTGGAAATCACTCCAGGACCCCCGAAACTAACTAATAGTCCAAGAAATGGGCCAAAAATCGGCCCAAACTGCGATTGATATGACATACATGTAAGCGCACCTTGGGGTTCAACAACTATGGAAATCTCTTCGGGACCCCAAAACGGTGAGTAATAGTCCACGAAACGAGTCAGAATCGACAAAAACCATGAGTGTTGATGACAGATATGTAAACGCACCCCGGGGTTTGTTAATCAAGTAAAGCACTCCGGGACCCCAAAACAGTGAGTAATAGTCCATGAAACGGGCCAGAATCGGCCAAAACTGCGAGTGCCAGAAAACGAGCCCGAATCGGCCGAAACTGCGAGTGTTGATGATCGACATGTAAACGCACCCCGGGGTTTGTTAATTGCGCAAGTCACACCAGGACCCCAAACAGTGAGTAATAGTCCACGAAACGGGCCAGAATCGGCCACAACTGTGAGTGTTCATGACCGACACGTAAACGCATTTTGGGGTTCAACAACTATGGAAATCGCTTCGGGACCCCTAAATGTTGAGTAATAGTCCTCGAATCGCGTCAGAATTGGCCAAAACTGTGAGTGTTGAGGACAGACACGCAAACGCACCCCGGGAATTGTCAATCATGGAAATCGCTCTGGGTCGCCAAAATGGTGAATAATC
>NW_021224761.1:0-412 GCF_002162155.2 Triticum dicoccoides
ATTATCCACCGCACCTATGAAAGTGGGTGAGCCCACTAACAAGGTGACGGATGCTAACTCCGACAAGGGGGAAGCTACTAGTGACAAAGTTCCTTTATCTAGTGGAAGAAGTGGAAATGGCATCTTTGCCTATGTTGAACCTCCACTTATTTATGGAGGACCGGTTCCCTCCACTCACTTGAATCATGTTGGTCCTCCTCCTAAGATTGTGAAAAATGAGGATTTTGATTCTTGGGTCTACCACTTTAAACGTTATTTGAATCATGTTAACACTAATCTTTGGAGAAGTATTGAGCAAGGTTTCTACCCACCCCTTCCTCTTGCCATGGATGTTGGTATTGCCTCCGATCCCTTTCTCTTTGCTTCTAGGTTTCAAATCTAGTCTTTAGGGGCAATAGGCTTTGCATTCATC
>NW_021224762.1:0-968 GCF_002162155.2 Triticum dicoccoides
ATAAAGATTAGTGTTGAGTCAAGGGCTTTGCTATCTTGCTATGATCGTGAGAAAATAGAAAGAATAAAAAGAATAAAAGAGTTCATATTGATCTTATGGATTGTAATGACTTCACATATAAAGAGTTTGAGGCATAAAAGTTGTTGAGAGTTGACAAAATAGTTTTGGTCATCGTTGCAGGAAGTAATAAAGAAAGAGAGGTTCTCACATATAAATATACTATCTTGGATATCTTTTATGATTGTGAGCACTCATTAAGTATGACATGCTAAAGAGTTGATGTTGGACAAGAAAGACAACGTAATGGGTTATGTTTTCTCACATCTCAGTTAAAGTATATTGTCATGGATCATTCAAACATGTTGAGCTTGCCTTTCCCCCTCATGCTAGCCAAAAATTCCTTGCACCAAGTAGAGATACTACTTGTGCTTCCAAATATCCTTAAACCCAGTTTTGCCATGAGAGTCCTGTTGGAAATATGCCCTAGAGGCAATAATAAAAGTATTATTATTATATTTCCTTGTTCATGATAATTGTCTTTTATTCATGCTATAACTGTATTATTCGGAAATCGTAATACACGTGTGAATACATAGACCACAATATGTCCCTAGTGAGCCTCTAGTTGACTAGCTCGTTGTGATCAACAGATAGTCATGGTTTCCTGGCTATGGACATTGGATGTCGTTGATAACGGGATCACATCATTAGGAGAATGATGTGATGGACAAGACCCAATCCTAAGACTAGCACAAAAGATCGTGTAGTTCATTTGCTATAGCTTTGCCAATGTCAAGTATCTCTTCCTTCGACCATGAGAGCGTGTAACTCCTGGATACCGTAGGAGTGCTTTGGGTGTATCAAACGTCACAACGTAACTGGGTGACTATAAAGGTGCACTACAGGTATCTCCGAAAGTATCTATTGTTTTATGCGGATCGAGACTGGGATTTGTCACTCCGTGTAAA
>NW_021224763.1:0-1570 GCF_002162155.2 Triticum dicoccoides
GTGCAGGTGGGAGACTGAAGGAAATATGCCCTAGAGGCAATAATAAAGTTCTTGTTTATATTTACTTATATCATGATAAATGCTTATTATTCATGCTAGAATTGTATTAACTGGAAACTTAGTACATGTGTGAATACATAGACAAACAGAATGTCACTAGTATGCCTCTACTTGACTAGCTCGTTGAATCAATGATGGTTATGTTTCCTAACCATAGAGATGAGTTGTCATTTGATTAACGGGATCACATCACTATAGAATAGTGTGATTGACTTGACCCATTCCGTTAGCTTAGCACGATGATCGTTTAGTTTGTTGCTATTGCTTTCTCCATAACTTATACATGTTCCTATGACTATGAGATCATGCAACTCCCGAATACCGGAGGAACACTTTGTGTGCTACCAAACATCACAACGTAACTGGGTGATTATAAAGGTGCTCTACAGGTGTCTCCGATGGTGTTTGTTGAGTTGGCATGGATCGAGATTAGGATTTGCCACTCTGATTGTCGGAGAGGTATCTCTGGGCCCTCTCGGTAATGCACATCAATATAAGCCTTGCATGCAATGTGACTAATGAGTTAGTTGAGGGATGATGCATTATGAAACGAGTAAAGAGACTTGCTGGTAATGAGATTGAACTAGGTATTGAGATACCGATGATCGAATCTCGGGCAAGTAACATACCAATGACAAAGGGAACAACGTATATCGTTATGCGGTTTGACCGATAAAGATCTTCGTAGAATATGTGGGAGCCAATATGAACATCTAGATTCTTCTATTGGTTATTGACCGAAGACGTGTCTCGGTCATGTCTACATAGTTCTCGAACCCGTACACTACTAGGGAAAAGCCTATACACAGAATTTTACCAGTAGTGCTGCACAAAATCAAGCGCTGCTGCTACTTAGTAGCAGCGCTCGTAAATAAACCGCCCTACTGCTATGACTTTAGCAGTAGCGCGTACTAGCAAAAAGCGCTACTGCTACGTTTGAACTGGGCGCACATGGCTAGCCCAACCTAGCAGTAGCGCGTATAATGGCCCAGCGCTACTGCTAATCTCCTTAGCTGCACCGCACTTATGTGTAAAGCGCTGCTGCTAACGGAAATAAAATAAAGTGAAAAACAAGTAGAAAAGTAAATGAAAATGAAAGAAATAGAAAAAGGAGAAAGGGGAAAAATAAAATGTAAAGAAAAATAAAAGAAAAAAGGGAAAAGGAGAAAGGAATAGTAGTAGAGGGTTTTAGTAAACGCGCTATAGCTAACTTAGCTATAGCGCGTTTCCGGAAACGTGCTGCCGTTACGTTTCACTTATTCCCCCCACCCCGCCCCCCGGCCACCAATTCTTCCCCAAATTGTCCCTCGCCCTCGCCGCCATCTCCTCACCGCCACCGCCAGAGGCCGCCCTCAGCCTCACCGCCGCCTCCCGAGGCCGCCGCGCGCTCTCCCCACGCCGCCCCCGACCCCAGATTCAACGCCGGCCCCGCCCCCGACCTCAACGCCGCCCGGGACGCCGCCCCCGACCCCGAACTCAACACCGCCCCGGAGCCCCAACCACGACCTCG
>NW_021224764.1:0-1882 GCF_002162155.2 Triticum dicoccoides
CGGGGCCTCGGCGGAGCAGGGCCTCGTCGACGCCAGCGGAGGCGGGACTCGTCGAAGCCGGCATTGTCCTCTGCCTCGTCCTCGGTCTCGCCAAACAGCGCCTTGCCCACTTCATCGCCCTCTTTGCTAGCCTCTTTGTAGGCGGCCGCAGCCTCCGCCGCCTGCATGCAGTACTGCCAGCGCTCGAGGCGGCCCTTGCGGGCGGAGCGGTACGAGTTGAGTAGCGCCTCCTGCTCCGCCCGCTCCACGGCAATCTGCTCCTCTGCCTGCAGGTGCTCCTGGAGGAGATGGTGGTTGTAGGCGGCATCGGCCTGCGCCTCCCGGAACTGCTCCTCACGCATCTGCCTTACCCTGTCCATATACTGGACACAGGCCTCGCCGATGGTCATGGTGCAATGCACCGGCGAGGATGGCGTGGTGGAGGGGGTTGGTGCCGGATCGTCGACTACCATGTTCTCCATTGGGACGTCGTCGTCCTCCGGCTGCCTGCCGGCCAGCCGGTCAGTAGCAATGGCTGCCATCTCCTTGTGGTCCGTCGTCTGCCCGTCCCAAAGAGTGCTGGAGTGCGAGGAAGCCATGGTGGGTAGTAGTGGTGTGGACAGGAGAAAGGGAACGGATGTGGATGACTGCGGCTATGGCCGGTGCAGCAGTTTATATAGCAATGGTGGGCGGGCGGAGGGACGGACGTGTGGTGCCGGAGTAGCCTCCTCGACAACCGCGTATCATTAATGTGGGCGGCAGATGGACGGACGGACGCCACTTGTGTCGTTTGAAGGCGGAGCAATCGCCTGCACCGGGAAGCAGGGCGGGCAGCGCTGACTGTTTCAGGCGGAAAGCGCGCGCGGGCGAGGGGATGACTTTACTTAGAGAGGATGACAATGGGGACCCACTAGGTCCATAGCCTCACGTACACAAGTGCCTCCTTATTATATATATAACTATAATTTATTTTGCTTCCTCCTGGTTTCCTAACATCACGGTCCCATACCATTGTCAACCTATGTAGTCAATAAACGAGAGAATTGCATAAGAAGCGGCCGACAGCTGGGACCAAGCACCTCGAGCAGTATTTGTGTTTTTGAGGTGTGAGTACTGCAGAGTTTTTCGATGTTTAGCCCAGATATTAATTTTTCTCCTCTGAACAACAACGAAAACATCGCTGCAGGTATTAACTGGGCAGGCTGTGGCCCGTCTAGCCCAGGCCAGATATCCAACCCAGATATTAATTTTTTCAAGCTGAAAATGGCTAGCCCAGCTATACTTTTTTTAGGAATACCCAGGCAAGGTCAAGTTGTTATTCTCCGCCCCGCTGGGCTGCAAATCTTTCCTAGGAGGGATGCATTAGGCTTAACAAGAAAATGGGCTTTAAGAAATAATAAATGGGATGTAATTATAAAAACTAGGCAGTAACTATACAAAATGCACCAAACACGTGATTACTTTATAAAATATTATTTTTGGATATTGAAAATTTTAATTTCATTAATTGTTGCGAGCGCAATGTTTCGTTGGATTTTTACGTAATATAAATTTATATTGAAATTGTATTTAATCTGACTAGAAATTTTGGGATAAAAATATTTCGAATCCCATCAAAATGCGGGAAATTTTATTGAATTCTGTTTTGAACGGTTGGTTGAAATGGGTTGTACTTTTAACAAACTGTAAATGGGCTGTAGTAAATTGCATTAGAATTCAAAAATGGGCTACACAATCTTACAAATCTCAAATGGGCTATAAGTTCTCTGCCACACACTTCTGGCCTTACTAAGTTGACGCGTCCCCTAAAAAAACAGAGTTGACGCGTATGCAAGGCTTTGTCAACTTATAGTCAACACAAGGTTCTAGCAGCAGTGGCCGTTGGATGTCCATCCAACGGATG
>NW_021224765.1:0-1290 GCF_002162155.2 Triticum dicoccoides
ACAATCCCAGGGGTGCGTTTACGTGCCCGTTGTCAACACTCATAGTTCTGGCCAATTCTGACCCGTTTCGTGGACTATTACTCACCTTTTTGGGGTCCCGAAGCGATTTCCATAGTTGTTGAACCCAAAGATGCACTTAGGTGTCGTTCATCAACAATCGCAGTTTTGGCCGATTCTGGTCCGTTTGGTGCACTATTACTCACCGTTTTGGGGTCCCGGAGGGATTTCCACGATTGACGAACCCCGGGGTGCGTTTATGTGTCGGTTATCAACACTCACCATTTTGCCAATTTCTGGTCTGTCACGTGGACAATTACTCACTATTTGGGGGTCCTAGAGCGATTTCCACGATTTACAATCCCAGGGGTGCGTTTACGTGCCCGTCGTCAACACTCATAGTTCTGGCCAATTCTGACCCGTTTCGTGGACTATTACTCACCTTTTTGGGGTCCCGAAGCTATTTCCATAGTTGTTGAACCCAAAGATGCACTTACGTGTCGTTCATCAACACTCGCAGTTTTGGCCGATTCTGGCCCGTTTTGTGGACTATAACTCGCTGTTTCGGGTCCCGGAGGGATTTCCACGATTGACGAACCCCTGGTGCGTTTATGTTTCGGTCATCAACAATCGCGGTTTTCTTTGATTCTGTCCCTTTCGTGGACTACTACTCACCGTTTTGGGGTCCTAAAGCGATTTCCATTGTGTCGAACCCCAATGTGTGCTTACGTGTTGGTCGTCAAGTCTCGCAGTTTTGGCCAATTCTAGTCCGTTTGGTGCACTATTACTCACCGTTTTGGGGTCCTAGAGCGATTTACAGGATTTGCGATCCCCGGGGTGTGTTTATGTGTCGGTTATCAACACTCACCATTTTGCCCAATTCTGGTCTATCACGTGGACAATTACTCACTGTTTTGGGGTCCTAGAGCGATTTCCATGATTCACAATCCCAGGGGTGCGTTTACGTGCCCGTCGTCAACACTCATAGTTCTGGCCAATTCTGACCCGTTTCGTGGACTATTACTCACCTTTTTGGGGTCCCGAAGCGATTTCCATAGTTGTTGAACCCAAAGATGCACTTACGTGTCGGTCATCAACAATCGCAGTTTTGGCCGATTCTAGTCCGTTTGGTGCACTATTACTCACCGTTTTGGGGTCCCGAAGGGATTTCCACGATTGACGAAGCCCGGGGTGCGTTTATGTGTCGGTTATCAACACTCACCATTTTGCCAATTTGTGGTCTGTCACGTGGACAATTACTCACTGTTTGGGGGTCCTAGAGCGATTTCCACG
>NW_021224766.1:0-2018 GCF_002162155.2 Triticum dicoccoides
TGTACGTCTAGGCCTCGAGATGCTTGCTTACACATAGTCCCGAGTGTTAAACTCTAGATGGTATCGGTTCTATTAGCCAGAAATAGCATTATGCGAAATATAATTTTGTGATGTTTATTTTGCAGGTGTTTAATTACCTGAACCGGAGCCATGATTGTTTCTGGGATGAGCCAAGTGCACTTCTCGCAATCCCATCCTTGAGGCAGCCTCTCAATGAACTTGACTTCATCATTGACAAGGTTGTACCTGAACACACCGTATTGCTTATATGGCGCGGCCTTACTATTGGTGTAGACGAAGTAGACGGAGCCTCCATGGCCAACAAGCACGGAGGCGTCGATGGCAAAGCTGTTGGGCGACCCCAAGAAGAGGACGCGATCGGCCAGGCTGTAGCCATCCTTTCTCACCCACTGTCTCTTATCCCCGTCTAGCGCGCACACCCACATGGAGAACCTGCGCGAATCATTGTAGTATGTCCGGACATGGATGGTCGCCCACAAAAGCTCGCCACGGGACTCAAGGAGGTAACTGTATTGCTCCAAGTAATTTCCACACATAGTCGGTAGCCGCTGCAATGGGATCCCCATGTTGTCAACCCCCCGCTGTGTAGAGATTTGCCACACGCTAGACTCAACAGTTACCAGGATTCTGCCATTACGGTAAGTGGCGCAGTACTCTCGGCTCCTATTGGTGTTCTCAAAGATCGTCTCCACGAGCGTCCACTCTGCATCACCAGGTTGCAGGAGCACCGCCGTGAAGCTGGCTATGGTCTTGGTGTCCTCGAAGACGGTGGAGACACCGTAGAGAAGGGTCGTACCATCAGCATAGACAGCGCCGTGGAGGTTTTCCTCCCATCGGCCGTCCACACAGCACTTATGCGGCAAGAGAGGCAGACGGGTGACGGCTCCGGTTAGAGGGTCGTGCAGGCTAGGGCGTTGATGTTCGACCGTGAGGTACCGGATGGTGGTTGCGTCGTGAGTAGACAGCCAGATCCTCCTCCCGGACTCGGCGATAGGCAGCAACGCGCGGTAGCTGGACTTGGAGAAGAGGCACCTGAACCTTAGTGGGATGGAGTCTTCCTCCGGCGTGGGGAGGAGCCACGGTGGGAAGGAGTGGATCGGCTTGGATGAGTCGCGCCACGGCCTGCAGACAGCGCTGAAACGGAGGAAGTCGACCGCATCGCGAAGGCGACTGGAGATGTCATGTAGCACGTCCTGTGGGAGGTCTGGCCACCTGGACTGCTCCATGACGGCGGGATCGAGCGAGAATTTGTGATGGACGGATAGAGGAGTAGATGGAATCGAGAAGGCCGTACGTTTGTTTCGGATTAGCCAGGTTTTATATGTATGTTTTGAGCGAAAGCCGGGTTTTTATATAGCTACGTACGGCCGTGTCATGCTCTAATACGTAAGGATACCCACCGAGTTTTCTTTAGGACGCACTGGGTTTTTCCTTTTTTTTCCGGTACTGACAAACCTTTCGAGAGGTGGGCTTTGTCGAACAGCTTTGCCGTCGTCTCCTTTGTTGCTTGGACTGCCTTTCTTTTATGTCATATAAATCGCTAGGAACGTGGGCTATTTGTTTTTATTTAATATACTACCAATATAGAAGTCCCTAGAAGTAATTGGAGATTAATAGGACTTCCCCCAATTTGCCCGAAACTTGGCCAGGTTGAGTTGGTTCTGGAGTTGCATCAATTTAATTGCTCTCCCTAAAGGTGTCGACGGTTCGACTTACGGCAGCCAGATTCGTTCTCTTCTGTTACAAACTGTTCTTGAAACAGGCTCATGCCCCGCTTTATATATAAAGCAAACATCATGGTAGGCCTGAAAACATGACACGGCATGCACTAGGACACATAGGCTCCACGAACACCCCCACATGAGGGAGAACGCCGCTACGCGTCGTCGCTGCCGAGTCCAAGGAGAGAGGTCTTCACCTGAAATCCTTGCACGGGGTGGAAAGCCGCAACGACCTCAAGAGTTGAGTGGCATCCGCAAGCGTCACCGGCGCCGGCC
>NW_021224767.1:0-853 GCF_002162155.2 Triticum dicoccoides
TGAGGGATTGGATTAAGCAAAAGCTTTGACCAAATTAATTAGGTGACCAAGCCAATGTTCTCATCAACTCAACTGTCTCTTGGACTGATGTACGGACATCGTACTACTTGTTGAAAATATGAGCAAATTACTACGAGATTTAATCCGAATGAACACAAGATAAATCATGACAACAATAACAGAGATTAAACTAATCATGCGAACTATCATAGTAGATGAACAGATCACATCTAGGGCACATACTAGAAACATGAATTCTACCACGATCTCGAACAGGAAGGTTACTACTAGGATATATACAGTGCAGTGCACTTACAGTTGCCGGATTGGAGCTGGACGCTGTGGAACATGGTGACTTGCAGCCTCCGGCCCGCCGGATTTGTTGAGCTGTACTACCGGAGCTCGGTGGCATCAAGCAGGGAGGGTATGAGGGTGTACATCAGCCGAACATGGAAGTGCGTTGACCAGGGGAGATCGAGGAGACGCCGAGCGTCACCGCACTGCTACCTCGATGGGAAGGCCGCGGCTGGGAGGGGAGAGGCTGGAGGGTTACTGGGGGAAGGGCGTCGTCGTGCTCTCCCTCTTCGGCCGGCGTCATCAGCCAGCCGCCATCAAAAAAGGATGGGGAGAGGAACAGGATAAAGGAAGGAGAGGACATGTTATGTTGAGGACTATTTAGGCATTTCGACAATTCTGCAAGGTGCAGGACGTAAAACGTACCTGCAACCCTTCTAGTGATAAATATGTTCCATCTATTATGAATCCAGTGGCCCAGAATCTACACGTGCATTCGTTGCACCAGTTGAACCGGTGCTTAGGATACGTCCTCTCCATTGGTGCACTCTTTCCGGTT
>NW_021224768.1:0-1123 GCF_002162155.2 Triticum dicoccoides
GATATATATCTTACTTGGGAGTTAGAAACTGAACAACGATTTACATGTTTACAATATCCTGAGGAGAGACGAGTTGCTGCTGCTGTTTGTGCTTTCACTAGTTTTGCATGTGTATGGTGGTCTGAACATTGTAGATTATATCCTATTCCAACTACTTGGGCTGCTTTGGAAACTGCTATGCGTACGCGTTGGGTTCCACCATATTATCAACGTGAATTGCTTCAAAAATTGCAGCGTTTAAGACAAGGGAAAAATTCTGTAGAAGAATATTATCAGGAATTACAAACTGGCATGATTAGATGTGGTATTGTTGAGGAGAATGAAGCTATGCTTGCACGTTTTCTGGGTGGATTAAATAGAGAGATTCAGACCATTCTAGACTATAAGGAGTATACTAATATCACTCGTTTATTCCATCTTGCTTGTAAAGCTGAACGTGAAGTGCAGGATCGACAAGCATTGGCGCGAACTAACTTTTCTGCAGGCCGACCTTCATCATGGACACCGCGTGCATCTTCTACTTCAACTGCACCAGCACCTCAATTAGGTGCCTCCTCCAGTCGTGATACAACAAAACAGGCACAACCACCATTATCTGCCAAGAGCGCACCTGCTGGGCCTGCACGGAGTTCTTCTTCTTCCATGGCATCAACAGGGCACACAAGTGATATTATTTGTCGTCGTTGTAAGGGAGGAGGTCAATATGCGAGAGAATGCAAATCTCCGCGTGTGATGATTGCTACCGCGGATGGTGGATATGAGTCCGCTAGTGACTATGATGAGGAGACTTTGGCTCTTATTACACGTGAAGAACATGGTGGAGATGATTCTGATCAAGAGACGCAATACATGGCTCCTGAAGACGCTGACAGGTATGAATGTTTAGTTGCTCAACGTGTTTTGAGTGTGCAGGTCACACAAGCTGAGCAAAATCAGAGGCACAATTTGTTCCATACCAAGGGAGTTGTGAAAGAACGTTCTGTGCGCGTCATCATAGATGGAGGGAGCTGCAACAACTTGGCTAGCATGGAGATGGTGGAGAAGCTTTCTCTCACCACAAGACCACATCCACATCCTTACTACATCTAATGGTTCAACAACAGCGGCAAGGTTAAGGTAACAC
>NW_021224769.1:0-564 GCF_002162155.2 Triticum dicoccoides
AAATTGCAGGTTCTACAGGCACGTAGATGCATGCACAGGAGGCACAGAAGTGTGGGTTCTACAGGCAGTTAGAGAACCACGGGACAGGCAAGTGTCGCGTGAGGCACGTGGCTGTAACCATCGGAGGCAAGGAAATGAAGCGAACACAGGCACGGACATGGTGCTTCTCAAGGCACGAGTATCAACCATGTGGATGTTCAAAAGTGCAGTGGCAGAGGCATGTGTTAGAATGCTCGGTTAAAGAGGCACGGTTGTGAAGTCTCAGGAGAGACGCGGGCGTGGCAGTGGGGCCATGTAAGAGTGACGGTGCATGTTATTACGTTAGGCACGTGAGGCACGTGGGTGCAGTTACGGAAGACAGAAATGGTGAATCCACAACAGGCACATACGTGTGTTTTGTGAAGTCACGGGTGTGCACTCTCTGGATGCACAAAAGTTTGGCGGCAGAGGCATGGGTCCGACTACTGGGTTAGAGAACCACGGTTGTGAAGTGACGTGGGTGTGGCACGACGGGCCCCGTAGGAGTCACGCCAAGTGTCACGTGAGGCACGTAGATGTAGGCAC
>NW_021224770.1:0-854 GCF_002162155.2 Triticum dicoccoides
TCATATTTCTAGAGGTGCAACCCATGTATTTTTTTTATGTGTGTGGTGACTAGCACAAGCTTGCAAAGTGGTGCTCTTGGTAATCCTGATTTCAGGGACTTAGCATTTCCACTAAGTCTTTGAGCTGTTTATCTCATATTGCCATATGTTCATGTTGTTTCCTAGTGATCCGTGGCTCTTTTGAGGATGATCAGTAAGGATGTTTTGTTAATCTTGTAGTGATCTATCCATCCATGTCTTTGTTTGCAATTATTGAGCACCCTTGCTTGAGTCAATCGAGATCTACTTTTGCTACTTTGTGAATCTGGGCAGATTGTCAACTTGTTTGCAATTTTGCCGATGATGTTGTAGTTGATCCGTGCATGCTATGCTATTGTTCTTGACATGTCTAGCTTGAATTTTGTGTCTTCTTAATGGGTGTATGCTTAGCTTGTCATGACTTGGTATGTAGTGAGTGCATCGAGCTCGTAAACATGCTTACTTGAGTTATGTTTCAGCATGTGCCAGTTTTCACTAAGTCTGAGAACTGATTATGTTTTTGCCATGTTCACATGCTTGCAATTGTATTTTCTGATCCCTTTTGGCTACGGCGTCGAACCTCGGGAACCGTGTTCCCAGATCCAGCTCCAAATTTTAGGGTTGACCCCATTTTTTCCCTAAGTCCCTAATTTTTTTGCTCATGTTCATAGCCTCGTAACTTTGCATCCATAGCTCCGTTTTGGGCATATAGCATATCTAAATGTTCATCGCAGAGAGTACATCATTTCATTCCATTGCATCATTTTTATTTGAGTTTATCTTGATGCCTGAAATGCTGTTAGAAGAGGGCTACTTGAGATATTTGTCAGATCTAC
>NW_021224771.1:0-1220 GCF_002162155.2 Triticum dicoccoides
GCTTCGTTGTATTTGCACATATCGAGCATATTGTGTGTATGATTGAAATGCTTGGTATGTGTGGGATCTGACTATCTAGTTGTTTATCTTTAGTAGCCTCTCTTACCGGGAAATGTCTCCTAGTGTTACCGCTGAGCCATGGTAGCTTGCTACTGCTCTGGAACACTTAGGCTGGCCGGCATGTGTCCTTCTTCGTTCCTGTGTCTGTCCCTTCGGGGAAATGTCACGCTTTGAGTACCGGAGTCCTGTTAGCCCGCTACAGCCCGGTTTACCGGAGTCCTGCTAGCCCAGTGCTACAGCCCGGACCCACTTGCTGACGACCGACACGTTCGAAGCTGGGTCATGGATGCCTGTCCCTGTAAGTCTGTGCCACTTTGGGTTTACGACTAGTCATGTCAGCCCGGGCTCTTTATCATATGGATGCTAGCGACACTTTCATATACGTGAGCCAAAAGGCGCAAACGGTCCCGGGAAAAGGTAAGACGACACCCGTGGGGATACCGTGCGTGAGGCCGCAAAGTGATATGAGGTGTTACCAGCTAGATCGATGTGACATCGAGTCGGGGTCCTGACAGCGTTGGTATCAGAGCAGGACTGCCTGTAGGTTCTCCAAGCCAAACTGGTCATGTTGAGTCTAGAAATTCTTTAGTTATATGTAGGGGAATTGTTTGTGGGTTGGAACGTAAGGCTCTTTTTACTCCTTATACCTTATGACTTTCTGATCTGAGTCAGTCCATTCTTCCACCGGGGGTTAAGGAATTAGGATCTATTCTCTCTATCAGGATCACGTGTTACTAATCAGTAGTACCTTATAAGTTTGATGGTTACAAGCCTAGTTCAGTTCTACTACCACATTATGTTGTTAGAATGGTTCCAGAACTTTGATATGATGATGTTGGGTGTGTACGAAATCCTTTGTCAAATGTCTCAATATCCTTTTTGAGCATTTACAGCTGTTATGCTGCCGAAATTTTGCTAGAAATTCTAATGCCTTGCATTATGATTATGCTTTCAGATGGCCACTCGCGACCTCAATCAAGTGGTTCGCCTAACTCGATGCCTAGATGTACCCGGCCATACTGCTAAGTTGGTCAGGGTAATGACTGAGGCTGGATACCGCTGGTATCCTGAGTACACGGTCGAAGAGCAATTCCGAGATTTTAATCAAAGCCAGTATCTCTGCACTGTCAGGATATTTCCATCTTATCCTGGATCCACTG
>NW_021224772.1:0-1793 GCF_002162155.2 Triticum dicoccoides
ATGGCGATACATGGTGCTCCTCCTTCCTAGTAGCAGAAGCAGCACGTTCCATGGTGATAGACCTGCACAAACCAACCATATAGATCAGACCACAAAACCATACAGATCATACCACATATGGTTCAGTTGAACAAAATAGGCAGTAAACATGTTCAGGACCCAACGTACTACATCCGTGTATGCCACGCTATCAAAACCAAATCTTAGATCTGATCTCGGAGCGCGACCAACTAACTAGGCTCTAATCAATGTCCAGACGACGCTGTAATTTGTAATTTTTGTCGGGTTTCTTCTTCGCCATGTGGAGTGGAGTGAAATTTAGGCAAGCAAATGGTGAGGAGGGATCGGGGGCTTACTCATCCGGGAACTTGACTTCATGCAGAGCGTCTGACCGGAGCGACCATGCCAGCGCCGCCTCGGCACATCTGGCGAGTGGCTCCACCTAGCCGGCGTCGGTCACCAGCCCCAGCAGGCTGTCCAGGTGCGCACCGCCATCCACGGCGTCCAGGTCACACACCCACGGGCACGGCGCCCATGGACTTGACCTTCTGCGCCTCGTCGAACAGCTCCGTCCGGAGGATGCCGTTCTCGTCGGTGAACACCACGACGCCGTCCATCTTCTCCTTCCGTATCTCCCTAAAATCGGTCGACAGATCCAAATCGTGAGCGGGAAGTGGATGCGGGGATCAATTCCCTTGGCCAAGGGCGCTCAGTGAGATCTAGTGCGGCGAGCAGAGCATGATGATAGTACCTGAGGGCGTGCATTCGAAGGCGCGCGGTGGAGGCCCTGATACGTCTCCAACGTATCTATAATTTTTTATTGCTCCATGCTACTTTATCTACTATTTTGGACTATATTGGGCTTTATTTTTCACTTTTATATTATTTTTGGGACTAACCTATTAACCGGAGGCCCAGCCCAGAATTGTTATTTTTTGCCTATTTCAGTGTTTCGAAGAAACGGAATATCAAATGGAGTCCAAACAGAATGAAACCTTCGGGAACGTGAGTTTCTCACCGAACGTGATCTAGGAGGCTTGGACCCTACTGCAAGAAGAGCCATAGGCGATCACGAGGGTGGAGGCCCCCCTGGGCATGCCCCCTACCTCGTGGGCCCCGCGTTGCTCCACCGACGCACTCCTTCCTCCTATATATACCTACGTACCCTCGATAGATCAGAAGAGGAGCCAAAAACCTAATTCCACCGCCGCAACTTTCTGTATCCATGAGATCCCATCCTTGGCCTGTTCCGGGGCTCCGCCGGAGGGGGCATCTACCATGGAGGGCTTCTACATCAACACCATAGCCCCTCCGATGAAGTGTGAGTAGTTTACTTCAGACCTTTGGGTCCATAGCTAGTAGCTAGATGGCTTCTTCTCTCTTTTTGGATCTCAATACAATGTTCTCCCCCTCTCTGGTGGAGAACTATTCGATGTAATCTTCTTTTTGCGGTGTGTTTGTTGAGACTAATGAATTGTGGGTTTATGATCCAGTATTATCTATGGAAAATATTTGAATCTTCTCTAAATTCTTTTATGTATGATTGAGTTATCTTTGCAAGTCTCTTCGAATTATTCGTTTGGTTTGTCCAACTAGATTGGTAGTTCTTGCAATGGGAGAAGTGTTTAGCTTTGGGTTCAATATTGCGGTGTCCTTACCCAGTGACAGAAAGGGTTGCAAGGCACGTATTGTGTTGTTGCCATCGAGGATAACAAGATGGGTTTTTTATCATATTGCATGAATTTATCCCTCTACATCATGTCATCTTGCTTAAGGCGTTACTCTGTTTTTAA
>NW_021224773.1:0-2319 GCF_002162155.2 Triticum dicoccoides
CCGGATCCGCTCCATGCCGCCTCCCCGGGAGGTGGCCGGGGCGGCGCGAGCCCTCCCCCCTTCGGCCGCCCTCTTCTCTCCTCCCCTCCCTGCCGCTGCCGATGGGCGCCCCCGACGCTGGCCGGGTGGTGTTGGCGGCGGCGGGGCCTGCCTGTCCCTGCGCGCGTCTCCCTGCCCAGGGCATGGGGCGGCGGCGGTGCTCCTCGGCTTGATGACGGCCCGGCGGCTCATGCGGTGGTGATGCGGCCCCTTGGCGGTGAGACGGCGTGGTGGAGCAGGTTGGCCAGTGGCGCGCCCCGGGCCAGATCGGGTCCTAGCGGGCCGGCGGTCCGTTGCTTCATCGTCGTATGTGTGGTGAGGAGGTGGAGTAGCTCGGACGGGGGGCAGCGACGCCGACGGCGTGCCAGCTGTGGCGCGGAGGCGGGAGCTTCCCGGGCCTCTGAGGAGAGTCCAAACACACGATTGACATTATCTAACTTCATCTAAGGGGGTGTTTGGTTCAGGGACTTTTTAGTCCCAGGGACTAAAAAAGTCCCTAAAAAGTCCCTAGGAACCAAACGGGAGGGACTTTTTCTACAGAGACTAGAAAAAGACTCTACCGGAGAGTCTTTTTTGATTAGTCCCTGGGACTAGAAAAAGTCCTAGGACTTCTGTACCAAACACCCCCTAACTACCACGATGTTGAGTACTTCCTTCACAATGTCCTTTGGCTTCGGAAAGTAATATCATAGCGCCGCCTTAATGCATGGCATGCGGATTCCCCTTCGAGCGCTCACCCGCAGCCTAGGTATTATTGGCCCCACCTTGTCGTCGTGGCAACTTCTTCACCCGAGCAGGGCGAGTGAGGAGTAATGGCCACTACTCCACTTTTTTGTTGTGCCTGAAAATCTCCAACTCCTCAGCCTGTGCCTGGCTTCCAGCTTCTCCCTAAAAAACTCGAGTTGAAGATGTCTTCGACATTGTAGCTTCTCGGTTCAATCATTGTACCAGGCAGCCAACCCAATAAGTATATGTGGCCCAATGGCCTGGGAAACTTCAGAGGCTTGTAGGCCGATTTTGTAGTGCCCTTTGAGCCCGCTCGTCTGCAGGGTCATCTCCCGCGAGTTGGAGCAAATCGCTGGGGCTATATGTCGCCCGCACCAAGTCCTAATAGGAATCTCCTACGGGTGATGACTAGTGCTCAACCCATTAGTGCGGTTTGTTCGCTGCGTTGTACGTTCATTATGCTTCATTTTTCTTTGGTTAGTTTTTTCTGTTTTCTTATTGGTTTGTTTTGTTTTTTCTTTCTTTCCTTCGTTATACTTCCGTTTTCTTTGTTCTGTTCTTGGTTTTTTATGTTCCTTCTGTTTCTTTCGAGACTTTCATTTGTTTTCTTTTTTTTGACACATTCTAATTTGTTCTCAGTACAAAACATACATTATTAGATGACAAGTGAAGCATTTTTCTAGTAATCTTGGACATTTTTCAAATACATGATGAACATTTAATATAATGTACATGTTTTTGAGCACTTTTTCGACTACATAGTAACATTTTCAAAATACGCGTTGCATATCTTTTTAATGGCAATAAACATTTTTTAACTAGCAATCCTTTTTTTCACGTTGTATAAACATTTTTGAAAATTTCATGGACAGTTTGTGGAAACACTTGTATATTTCTTTGAAATTTCATACACATATTTTAATAGAAACAAACATTTTTTACCGCCGCAAACCTTCTTTACACTGTACAGAACATTTTTTAAATGTCACGAACATTTTTTGAAGTGCGGGAATATTACCATAAAATGTCACATACATTTTTGTAATGGTACGTTTTTTTACATTAAGCCCACCTTTGTTTTTACAATGTACACACATTCTTAAATTTCACAAACATTGTTCGAGCGATCCACACTTCCAAACCAGAAATCTTGTAGTCGAACACAAGGAGCACGAGCAGGGAAGAGAAAGAAGCGGGTCTAAGAGATGTAGGAATGGGAACATGAAGAAAATCAACTGTAATGCTCCTCTACTATTGGAGGGGAGAAACGTTCTGATGTTTCTGATGCCTCCCATTCCTATGGATCTTAGGTTCTCCTTCCTCTCACTTTTTGCTCGTATAATTTACTTGGTTAAAATTAATCCTCCCTACAAAAGAAACAAACAGAATAAACAATCCTACATGGATGTTGTGAGGGGTCTTAATAGTGAGCGGCAAGGAGGAAAATTTTAGAATCAACGAACACGAGGAAAACTATAATTTGGAGTTGAGATATAACATTGTATTTTTCCTGATGCATGTCACATTCATAATGTTCTTAGAGCATCTCTACTC
>NW_021224774.1:0-524 GCF_002162155.2 Triticum dicoccoides
AAAAAAAAAGCGAAAAAAAAATTCAGAGTGTGCTTTTCCCTTGTTTACGTGCCGCGCCGTGATTTTGTTGGTGTCTAGGCTCGCGTCTCTAGCACAGTCTAGCCTAGGACCAGCACAATACCGTCGTTGAGCGTTTATTCAACTTTGCATCTCTGAATTGATTATTGCTGACCCTTTTTGCTACCATATTATAAGCCTTCCCGGCTCCACATACATCTACGTCGTGCGTTTGACTCTCCCTGGTAATCGCTCTATCCAAGCTTTGAGAGTTTTTGACTACAACAGTTGCCGATCACCGCCTGCTGCTAGGTAAGAACTGGTGAGAATTTGAGATTTGCTTGACGGATTTGTGACACCCACCACCACTTCTTGTTAGTAGTCTGTAGGATCATATTCTTGTGTGTTTCTATTGCTGCTAACCATGCCAGGATCACAAGCCGACGAGACTGACTGGGAGAACATGACGAATAAGGATTTGCATGATAAATTTCAGCAAATGATGAGTGGACAGGTGGAAGATGTGC
>NW_021224775.1:0-1478 GCF_002162155.2 Triticum dicoccoides
TTTTAATAACTTATTTGAACTCCGGACTTCTTTTGTGTTCAGTATGCAGCTTTCAAAGCGACGTCATCAATTTCCAACATGTTCTGACATCATTTGTTGTTTTTCGGTCATTTACCTAATTGTTTAGAGAGCTAAATGACCGTGAAATTGAAAATCACTACAAAATGAATCCTGAAAATGTTGAAACTTGGCATGGTATCATCATATCACCCGCATAGCATGCGTGAAAGGGCAAAAAATGGACGCACTTCATGTACAAACTGGACAAACTCTTTCGGAGTATCAGGGTTTTGGATGAGAACTCATCTGTTACACGGCCAATTCAATGTTTTTAATAACTTATTTGAACTCCGGACTTCTTTTGTGTTCAGTATGCAGCATTCAAAGTGACGTCGTCAATTTCCAACATGTTCTGACATCATTTGTTGTTTTTCGGTCATTTACCTAATTGTTTAGAGAGCTAAATGGCCGTGAAATTGAAAATCACTACAAAATGAATCCTGAAAATGTTGAAACTTGGCATGGTATCGTCATATCACCCGCATAGCATGCACGAAAGAGTAGAGAGGGTCACGGCAAAAACTGGATGCACTTCATGTACAAACTGGACAAACTCTTTCGGAGTATCAGGGTTTCGGACAAGAACTCATCTGTTACACGGCCACTTCAATGTTTTTAATAACTTATTTGAACTCCGGACTTCTTTTGTGTTCAGTATGCAGCATTCAAAGCGACGTCATCAATTTCCAACATGTTCTGACATCATTTGTTGTTTTTCGGTCATTTACCTAATTGTTTAGAGAGCTAAATGACCGTGAAATTAAAATCATTACAAAATGAATCCTAAAAATGTTGAAACGTGGCAAGGTATCATCATATCACCCGCATAGCATGCGCAAAAGAGTAGAGAGGGTCACGGCAAAAACTAGACGCACTTCGTGTACAAACTAGACAAACTCTTTCGGAGTGTCAGGGTTTCGGACGAGAACTCATCTGTTACACGGCCACTTCAATATTTTTAATAACTTATTTGAACTTCGGACTTCTTTTGTGTTTAGTATGCAGCATTCAAAGCGACGTCATCAATTTCCAACACGTTCTGACATCATTTGTTGTTTTGCGGTCATTTACCTAATTGTTTAGAGAGCTAAATGACCGTGAAATTCAAAATCACTACAAAATGAATCTTGAAAATATTGAAATTTGGCATGGTATCATCATATCACCTGCATAGCACACGCGAAACAGTAGAGAGGGTCACGGCAAAAACTGGACGCACTTCGTGTACAAACTAGACAAACTCTTTCGGAGTATCAGGGTTTCGGACGAGAACTCATCTGTTACACGGCCACTTCAATGTTTTTAATAACTTATTTGAACTCCGGACTTCTTTTGTGTTCAGTATGCAGCATTCAAAGTGACGTCATCAATTTCCAACATGTTCTGACATCATTTGTTGTTTTGCGGTCATTCACCTA
>NW_021224775.1:3185-4537 GCF_002162155.2 Triticum dicoccoides
ATTTACCTAATTGTTTAGAGAGCTAAATGACCGTGAAATTGAAAATCACTACAAAATGAATCCTGAAAATGTTGAAACTTGGCATGGTATCATCATATCACCCGCATAGCATGCATGAAAGGGCAAAAAATGGACGCACTTCATGTACAAACTGGACAAACTCTTTCGAAGTATCAGAGTTTTGGACGAGAACTCATCTGTTACACGGCCAATTCAATGTTTTTAATAATTTATTTGAACTCCGGACTTCTTTTGTGTTCAGTATGCAGCATTCAAAGTGACGTCGTCAATTTCCAACATGTTCTGACATCATTTGTTGTTTTTCGGTCATTTACCTAATTGTTTAGAGAGCTAAATGGCCGTGAAATTGAAAATCACTACAAAATGAATCCTGAAAATGTTGAAACTTGGCATGGTATCGTCATATCACCCGCATAGCATGCGCGAAAGAGTAGAGAGGGTCACGGCAAAAACTGGACGCACTTCGTGTACAAACTGGACAAACTCTTTTGGAGTATCAGGGTTTCGGACAAGAACTCATCTGTTACACGGCCACTTCAATGTTTTTAATAACTTATTTGAACTCCGGACTTCTTTCGTGTTCAGTATGCAGCATTCAAAGCGACGTCATCAATTTCCAACATGTTCTGACATCATTTGTTGTTTTTCGGTCATTTACCTAATTGTTTAGAGAGCTAAATGACCGTGAAATTGAAAATCACTACAAAATGAATCCTAAAAATGTTGAAACGTGGCAAGGTATCATCATATTACCCGCATAGCATGCGCAAAAGAGTAGAGAGGGTCACGGCAAAAACTGGACGCACTTCGTGTACAAACTAGGCAAACTCTTTCGGAGTGTCAGGGTTTCGGACGAGAACTCATCTGTTACACGGCCACTTCAATATTTTTAATAACTTATTGGAACTCCTGACTTCTTTTCTGTTTAGTATGCAGCATTCAAAGCGACGTCATCAATTTCCAACATGTTCTGACATCATTTGTTGTTTGGCGGTCATTTACCTAATTGTTTAGAGAGCTAAATGACCGTGAAATTCAAAATCACTACAAAATGAATCTTGAAAATATTGAAATTTGGCATGGTATCATCATATCACCTGCATAGCACACGCGAAACAGTAGAGAGGGTCACGGCAAAAACTGGACGCACTTCGTGTACAAACTAGACAAACTCTTTCGGAGTATCAGGGTTTCGGACGAGAACTCATCTGTTACACGGCCACTTCAATGTTTTTAATAACTTATTTGAACTCCGGACTTCTTTTGTGTTCAGTATGCAGCATTCAAAGTGACGTCATCAATTTCCAACATGTTCTGACATCATTTGTTGT
>NW_021224775.1:4547-5451 GCF_002162155.2 Triticum dicoccoides
GGACGAGAACTCATCTGTTACACGGCCACTTCAATGTTTTTAATAACTTATTTGAACTCCGGACTTGTTTTGTGTTCAGTATGCAACATTCAAAGTGACGTCATCAATTTCCAACATGTTCTGACATCATTTGTTGTTTTGCGGTCATTCACCTATTTTTTTAGAGAGCTAACTGACCATGAAATTGAAAATCACTACAAAATGAATCTTGAAAATATTGAAACTTGGCATGGTATCATCATATCACCCGCATAGCACACGCGAAAGAGTAGAGAGGGTCACGGCAAAAACTGGACGTACTTCGTGTACAAACTGGACAAACTCTTTCGGAGTATCAGGGTTTCGGACGAGAACTCATCTGTTACACGGCCACTTCAATGTTTTTAATAACTTATTTGAACTTCGGACTTCTTTTGTGTTCAGTATGCAGCATTCAAAGCAACGTCATCAATTTCCAACATGTTCTGACATCATTTGTTGTTTTTCGGTCATTTACCTAATTGTTTAGAGAGCTAAATGACCGTGAAATTGAAAATCACTACAAAATGAATCCTAAAAACGTTGAAACTTGGCAAGGTATCATCATATCACCCGCATAGCATGCGCAAAAGAGTAGAGAGGGTCACGGCAAAAACTGGACGCACTTCGTGTACAAACTAGACAAACTCTTTCGGAGTATCAGGGTTTCGGACGAGAACTCATCTGTTACACGGCCACTTCAATGTTTTTAATAACTTATTTGAACTCCGGACTTCTTTTGTGTTCAGTATGCAGCATTCAAAGCGAAGTCATCAATTTCCAACATGTTCTGACATCATTTGTTGTTTTTCGGTCATTTACCTAATTGTTTAGAGAGCTAAATGACCGTGAAATTGAAAATCACTACAAAATGAATCCTGAAAAT
>NW_021224775.1:7475-8233 GCF_002162155.2 Triticum dicoccoides
GGTCACGGCAAAAACTGGACGCACTTCGTGTACAAACTAGACAAACTCTTTCGGAGTATCAGGGTTTCGGACGAGAACTCATCTGTTACACGGCCACTTCAATGTTTTTAATAACTTATTTGAACTGCGGACTTCTTTTGTGTTCAGTATGCAGCATTCAAAGCGAAGTCATCAATTTCCAACATGTTCTGACATCATTTGTTGTTTTTCGGTCATTTACCTAATTGTTTAGAGAGCTAAATGACCGTGAAATTGAAAATCACTATAAAATGAATCCTGAAAATGTTGAAACTTGGAATGGTATCATCATATCACCCGCATAGCATGCGCCAAAGGGTAGAGAGGGTCACGACAAAAACTAGACGCACTTCATGTACAAACTGGACAAACTCTTTCGGAGTATCAGGGTTTCGGACGAGAACTCATCTGTTACACGGCCACTTCAATGTTTTTAACAACTTATTTGAACTCCGGACTTCTTTGGTGTTCAGTATGCAGCATTCAAAGCGACGTCATCAATTTCCAACATGTTCTGACATCATTTGTTGTTTTTGCGGTCATTTACCTAATTGTTTAGAGAGCTAAATGGCCATGAAATTGAAAATCACTACAAAATGAATCCTGAAAATGTTGAAACTTGGCATGGTATCATCATATCACCCGCATAGCATGAGCAAAAGAGTAGAGAGGGTCACGGCAAAAACTGGACGCACTTCGTGTACAAACTGGACAAACTCTTTCGGAGTATCAGGGTTTCG
>NW_021224776.1:0-2038 GCF_002162155.2 Triticum dicoccoides
GATACTTCTTTGCGACAATTTCTTTGTGCAGTGCGACGAAAGGATCTACCTCGTCTAGGTGTTGTAGCACTACCAAGTTTGATCTGTCAAAGTCGCTGCATCGATCTGAGTATGCCATGTGCAGTTCCCTGCGACCGTTGGAGTGATCTTCTGTTGCGAGCCTTCCATCGTGCTTGTTAACGGGCAAACCAACACTAACACCAGGTGGCTGGTCTGCGCCATATAGAAAATTCTCGCAGAAAGAGATGCACTCTTGTGTCAGATAGCCCTGGACGATGCTTCCATCCGGACGGGACATGTTACGAACGAATCCTTTGATGATCCCATTCATCCCCTCAAACGGCATCATGTTGTGTAGGCATGACGACGCCAGGTCTATTATGTCATCCACAATATGGACACACTGATGCACCATCACGTCAAAGAACGTGGGCGGGAAGTACATCTCATCAAAGAAGCTGTTCAACGCTCTCCACCGGCTTCCATCCTTGACGTGTCTTACCTTCGAATCATCTCCGTCGTTGGGCTTCTTCCTCTCCGCGTGCCAGCGCATCAGCTTTGCTTCCTTGGGATCTACGAAATACCACTTGGGGCGGGGAGTGATCAGTAAGTACCATACAACTTTCTGGGGACATTTTTTCCAGGCCTTCTTGTATAGAGAAGCATTGCACATTGGACAGCTTGTTTTTTCCGCGTGCTCCTTCCGATGAATTATGCAATCGTTAATGCATGTATGGTATCTAATGTGTGGCAAATCAAGAGAGAACACGATCTTCTTGGCCTCATCAACACTAGTAGGACATAGATTCCCCGCGGGAAGAACATCCTTTAGGTACTTGAGATGCTCATCGAGGATAGTGTCGTTCCATTTGTTTTTAGCCTTCGTCTTCAGGAGTAGGAGCGTGAAACTCAAGTGGGTCACCTCAGGATTGCAACCATCATACAATGGAGTGTTCGAGTCTACCACCAGTTGCTCCAGCTTAGCCTCCTCTCTAGAAGCAGCTCTCTCAGTACTCGTCTCCTTGTGAAGCAGTGCTTGAACATGAGGGTCCCGCACGAATAAACTTAGTACCGACGAACTCTGCAGCTTGGAGTCCATGTTCTCCCCTCTGCCATGTCCGACCCCTTCTCCTCCGCCATGTCCGGCTCCTTCTCCGCCGCCATGTCCAGCCTCTTCCCCGCCACCATTACCGATCATCTCTTCGTCTTGCCACGTGTCGTCATTGCCTGCCCCGTCGGCGTCCTCAACATCGTCATCCTCATCTTCAATTATCCACCGAGTATAGCCATCCATGAAACCAGCCATGAGCTGGTGCACTTCGACATGACCATCGTCATAGGGGCCGAGCCAAACTATTCCTTTGCATTTTCGACACGGACATAAAACCTCTGTCCGGTTATTTTCTTTCATGTCCTGCACCGCCGAACGAAACCATCTGTGCACCATCGTTCCACTGACCATCATGAACGCCTGCACGGTAAAAATAAACAAATTGACTATAAAAATGCGTGCATGCATCAAAGTCATACAAAAATTCGGCATGACCTTCCCTATAAATAGGACATATAGATCTAGAGTTTGCCCGGAATTCGCTGAAACAGAAATAAATCGACATTTCGGCAAAACATAGGCAACTGAAAAGCACAATTTGGCGTCAACTCATGCCTCACACAGAATTTCTATCATATCACACACTCATACACATATTTCCATTTTGCAAAAACATGATATTTAATCACCTCTATCTCGAGATCAAGCACACAGTGGAGATGATGATGTAGGGAGATCAAAAGTGCACAAAGCTCTTCTTGACAAAGATAGATCTAGTTAGGGGGCAAATAGTTCACTTAACTAAGTGCTACATCTACCTAGCTAACTAATTTGGGAGGAGACAACTTCAACTAGTGAAGGGGGAAGGAAAAAGAGAAAGGAGATGCATTAATGGAGGTGGTGTAGTTAGCTAGGAGTAATGAAGAGAGACAAAGGTAGCTAGAAGAGGCAGAGTAATGGTGGAGAAGTATTGGGGAAGAAGAAGAG
>NW_021224777.1:0-640 GCF_002162155.2 Triticum dicoccoides
GCGTGCGTGCCCGCCGGTGAGTTTAGAGGACGGCAGCGCACGCATAGCCGGCGGCTCCAGTGACCAAAAGGGGCAACCCCGGGTGCCAAACGGATAAGCGCGAGGCGCCGCGTCGAGACATGCCTTCGTCTAGAGCTAGGAGCGGCTGGAACAGCGTCGAGGGCGATGGACGGCGGTGACTACGACGGAGCTAGCGGCAAACAGTGCTGGAGGGCATGGGGAGGAGGGGGAAAAGGCCGCGGAGGGCCGGAGGCTCACAGCGGAAGCGGCAGGATGCGTGATGGAGCTGGAGGAGGTCAGGGTCGAGCGGATCAATGACGAGGTTAGCGGCGGCGGCCGACGGTGCCGGAGAAGAGGGCGCCGGTCGACGAGGGGACTCCAGCGAGGGGAGCAAGGCGAGGGAGGCCGGATCCGCGACATGGCCCCCGGGATCCGTCCCTCTCCGACGAGGAGGCGGCTTGGCGGCGGTTCCCCGAGCGCGGGCATGGTCGGGCGGCCGTGTACGGCGAGGCGCCGGCGGGGGAGGGTTCTGGCGCGGGAGTGGCGGCGGATGTGGGTGCAAGGGAGGGTGAGGCGAGCTCGGGGTGGTCCGGCGAGGCAGATAGTCGACGGGGGCGAGCTGGCGGCGACGGGGTCGAGG
>NW_021224778.1:0-2109 GCF_002162155.2 Triticum dicoccoides
TTGCTGCTTCTCGATGCCTCCACGTACATGTTCCAAGTCCACGTACATGCTCCGCCTTGTTGCGCTGCTGCTGCGTGCAGGCTTGTGCTCACGTGCTAGTACTAGTAGCCCAGATTTTGTCCTTTTCCATCTTCAATTGCTATGGCCACCAGCGAGTTACCAGGTGCTATTTATCAGTATTTTTATTTCATCCTCATATTAATTTTGTCAAGAATTTTTCTACCAGCTTGTACTACTTTATGCATAGTTTTAACGACTCATGGCTTCCATGAAGTACGATCTTTCGCTGCCGAACCTTGACACAAGGTTTACCCTATGGTAAGTCAAGATTCGGTCGTTGTTTGCATAGGCCGACTATGAAGAAACACTGGATAGTTTTAGGAAGAACCGAATTCAGGACTGGACTAATGAGGAGAAAATAATAGATCATAAGGCTTTGTAACAAATTAAACTCCATTTGCATAATAATATTTTGCAGGAAGTTTTGAGCGAGAAAACTACCGCCGCTCTATGGTTAAAGCTGCAAGGGATTGCATGACAAAAGACCTCACCAGCAAGATGCATCTGAAGCGAAATTTATTCCTACCCAGGTTATCCGAGGGAGGTAACATTTTGAATCATATTTTAGAATTTAAAGAGATAATATCCGATCTAGTTGCAATCGAGGTTAAGTATGAAGAAGAAGATACTGCTATAGTGTTACTTTGTTCACTGCCAAGTTCTTATACCAATTTTCGAGACACCATAATATACAGTTGTGTTACTCTCACCCTTAATGAAGTTTATGAAGCTCTGAACTCTAGAGAGAAGATGAAATTAATGGTGCCTCGTGATGGTTCAAGCTCATCCCAGGCAGAGGCATTATCTCTTCTTTGCAGGACAAAGGAGAAGAACTCCAGTAATGGAGACAGAGGCAAAAGTAAAAATGGCTACAGGGGCCGGTCACGATCTAGAGACAAAAAATATTGCAGATATTGCAAGAGAGATGGGCATGAATTTTAAGAATGTTTCAAGTTGCAGAATAAAGAAAAGAGGAAAGGTGACAAACGAGGTGACAATTCTGCTAACGTTGCTCGTGATGATAGTTTCGATGATGCTCTTGTCGTTATTGCTGGATGTGCTGAGACCAATGATGAGTGGGTACTTGACACTGCATGCACTTTTTATATGTGCCCGCATAGAGATTGGTTTAATACTTTTGATTCCACTACTGTTGCTGGTTTTATTTTGGGTTTTGATAATCCAATATTCAAGATTGAAGGCATAGGTTCCGCTCGAATCAAGATGTTTGATGGCACAATCAAAACATTGATAGATGTTTGGTATATTTCGAAGATGAAGAGAAATCTTATCCCTGTGAGTGCCCTTGATGCAATGGGGTACAAGAATTCAGGTGGAGAGAGCATTTTAAAAGTCACCAAAGATTCTCTTATTGTGATGAAAGGTGATTTAAGTTCAACCAATGGTCTTTATTACCTTCAAGATTCTACTGTTTCAGGTAACACTTGATTGTGATGCTGCTAACCTTTGGCATTAGTGTCCTGGACATATGAGTGAACTTGGTTTAGCAGAGTTAAATAGTAGATGTCTTCTTGATGGATATGAATCCGGTAAATTGAAATTTTCTGAGCATTGTATCTTCGGCAAGCACAAAGGGGTGAGGTTGAATAGTTCGACTCATACAACTGAAGGTATTCTTGATTATGTGCATTCTGATTTATGGGGCCATCTCGCAAAAATCACTAGGTGGTGCTAGTTAAATGCTGACTATTATTGATGATTATTCGAGAAAATTTTGGCCCTATTACTTGAAGCATAAATATGAAGCATTCTCAGCATTTAAAGAGTGGAAGATTATTATTGAGAGGCAAACTGAAAAGAGGGTGTTTATGCTGATTTGGATGGAGTTATTTACTTTCTTCGACTACTGGAGGGAATTTGGCTCAAGGTGGAGATTGTCTACTTATGACCCAAATTCTACCGTATTGGACTAGATATTCTACAAACGGTGTAAGCCTTTTGCATTGTACCGGCACGTTTACTTGTCCTACAGTGACTCTTGTCTGTTGCCCCTAATATATACCCCATGTAGTCGCACCTAAAGATGGT
>NW_021224779.1:0-1716 GCF_002162155.2 Triticum dicoccoides
CGTAGTTCAACACGTGCACTAGTGGCACGTATTGACCATAATGTTGAGGAGTTTGATTGTAGATATTGTAATTCTCAAGATCAGTACAAAATCCGACCAGATGATTTTTCTCCTGATAAGTTAATTCGGAGCCTTCGGTGTAGTACGTTCTGTCTACCATCTTCCGCACATTATTTGAAGAATGAAAATAAGCTGTCAATGGAGATTAGTTGTCAACTATATATTTTGAAATAAAAAATATAAATTACTTAATAACTATGTTTAGCTCACATGAGGGAAGAATTGGAGGTGTATCCAGAAGGACCCAAATCGAAGGTCTCTCTTGCTCGATTGTAGGATCACCAAGATCCATGGTGACAAGCATACCCTCATCAAGACCATACATCTTGCAAAATGCATCCCAATTTTTGCAACCAAAATGGGTTACACTCTGAGCATTGTACATCTTTACTTGAAAATCCACACCATGATGGGTACTTAGGATATTTTTTTTGGTTTCAAAACTTTCATGGTCTTCAAAACCCATCCTCTCCAAGACATAGCGTCTTGCAAAGCATGGGATAAGCTAGTCGAATTGGAAAAGATGAAAAATACACATTAAAATAGTTGAAGTCGTGCTTAATTACGAAAAAAAACTATTGTCGTCGTTGCGTACCGTATGAACATCGCAGGTCTCCTCGAGCTTAATGCTGAAGCGTCGATCTTCGTCCAGCTCAATGAACCTGTCGCAGATACCTCGGTCGTCGTGGCACCTGTCGCACTCCCCCGGGCGGTTTTCGTCGTCCAATGAGTACGACATTTCCGGCCTACGTTCATAACTCAAATATTAAAGTAGATCATTATTATTAATCACGGGTTGACTATCGATGATCGATGTACGTAGCTCCTCTTTCATTCCCGAATGCATTATTATACCAAATTGTCTAGCACACGGGAATGAAGGAGAACTTATCCAATATGAGCATTCAATAAGCAAAACCAAATCATAAAATAAGCAAAACCAAATCATAAAACAAAGTATAGTATTCAAATTAGCATGCATTCAATAATTATAAGCAAAAGTACATCATCTCTTGGTGTCCGTACATCATCAAATATTATCACTAATACAACTAGAACCGTAGCGCCCGACGGGTATCGACGCGGGCGGTGGACACCCAAAGATAAGGAACAATCACAGGATCATAGCTCCAGTGAGATCCCTGAAGAACCTGCCAGGTATTGTCGAACCTCCCCTCCAATGCAACCATGTAGCGACGGACGTGCTCGTCCTCCTCGCTGACACGGTGACGTACCACCTCCGCGGTGTTCGGATGCCTCACCACCGTCACTGGCCCACGCGACCGTCACCAAACAAGGATCGGGTCAACAACGGGCTGCCTCCTCACCAACCTACGTCCCCCGGAAGGTAGCACCTCCCAATACCAACCCGGCGGAGCCCAGTCCCGAACATGGCCCTGATCAAGCAGGCCTCCACCGCCGAGTCGACGACGACGAGGATGCGGGATAGGCATCGCCGACGTCGACGCGGGAACTACTTCTATATATAGTTAAATAAAAGTAGTTTTATTAATTAAATCAACTATCTAGTTCAACTACTAAGCACTTACTATAAATAAATAAATAGTACTTACTAAAAACAAACTACTTCTATATATAGTAAAATAAATTAGTTTATTAAATCAACTAGCTAGTTCAACTATATATAAACTACTT
>NW_021224780.1:0-647 GCF_002162155.2 Triticum dicoccoides
GGCACCCTTCCGCGTCGGTTGATGGTGGTGGAGGCGGTCGGCGAGCAACACGTCGACGGCGAGCTTTGCTCCGGCGGACGGCGGCTCGGGTGGTCGAGGGGCTCGTCGGAGAGGGCGGAGCGAGTCAAGGTGGCGGCCGAGGCGGATCGGGGCGGCCGGAGTTGGGGGAGGAGACCTCCTCGAGGTCCTCCGAGTGGCCTGGCGTGGCGCTGGTGCGGAATGGGGATGAGGCGTGCACGAGGTTGAGCTCGGGGGCCCTTTTTATAGGCGGCCCGAGGCGGTTGCCGTGAACGGGGTCTCCGGCGAGCGATTACGGTGGTGCAGTGCTCGGTCGGGGGTGATTAGGGAGTCGAGCGCCGTCGTGGGAGTCTACTGGGTCCGTTTTGGTGCTAATCGAGCTGGAGATCGGTGCTTAGGAGGGAGTTCGACAGAACGGGGCGGCGCGGGCCCGTTGGCGGCAGGGAGCGCGTCCTGTGCTTGCCGGTCGCGGTGGCGGTGCACGGGCGTGCGCTGGCGTGCATGAGGCCACACGGAGAGCCAGGGGGCGCTGGGCGGCGCGGAACGGCGTTGAGCCGCCGTTCTTGCCCCCTGTCAGCCGCCACGGGAGGTCCCGACGCCGCGGAAGAATCCAGCGAGGGCGGGCCATC
>NW_021224781.1:0-422 GCF_002162155.2 Triticum dicoccoides
GCGCATACTTGGCCGCCCTGTCCAGCTCAACCCTGTCAGAACCCTCCACCGACATTGACTCAATCTCACCATTAGCAAGAACTACCACGTCAGCCAGTGCCATCACCACCTCCATAGCCTGGCAAGACAACCCAGTCTCCGCAGTATCCTCGCCAACAGCTGGCTGGTCCACAATAACAGGATGCTGCCGTGGACGATAGCGGCCACCTCGGCCACCACGGTTACCACGAAAACCACCACGGTTACGATTAGCCGGTCCAGACGCCCCTTCGACGAAGCCGCCCGTTGGCCCCATGAAAGGCCTCTCGGCCGAGCCATTGCTCTGCCAGGCATGCCCCCGACCACCACCCGTGGACGAGCATCCCCGGTGCTGTCCATCTCCATACGCGTTATGCCCGTCATCACCCCACTGACCACGAGGC
>NW_021224782.1:0-792 GCF_002162155.2 Triticum dicoccoides
GCCGCAAAATGATATGAGGTGTTACATGCTAGATCGATGTGGCATTGAGTCGGGGTCCTGACAATGTTTAAACATACCTTGCTTCTCCTCTAATTGCTTCTTCACACGGCAAAGTTCTTCCTTGGCCCGTTCCAGGTTCTGCTTCAGCTCGGACACTTCCGCATCATGAGCGGCCGTCTTCTCCGCAAACGCCTGTTTTCAAACAAAGGGGTATACATCATTAAACAAAGGTTCCCACTACAAAGGAGGGTTAGACCCCTTGCCCGGCTCTCTTTTGCCGGACAGTGTATCAGGGGCTACTCCTCGTATCATGATGATTCTTCAAAGGTTCCTTAGAAACCATACCTCAAAAGCCTTTATAAGGCCAATACAGGACTCAGTCAGCCCGCTTTCGGCAGCCTGAATCTTTCCAACCACCGTACCCATGAGGGTCCGATGTTCATCAACGATAGACGCGTTCTTTAACACTGTCGATAGACCGCCCGGCAGCTCTGTGTTGGAAATATGCCCTAGAGGCAATAATAAAATGATTATTATTATATTTCCTTGTTCATGATAATTGTCTATTATTCATGCTATAATTGTGTTATCCGGAAATCGTAATACATGTGTGAATACATAGACCACAACATGTCCCTAGTGAGCCTCTAGTTGACTAGCTCGTTGATCAACTGATAGTCATGGTTTCCTGACTATGGACATTTGATGTCATTGATAACGGGATCACATCATTAGGAGAATGGTGTGATGGACAAGACCCAGTCCTAAGCATAGCACAAGATCGTGTAGTTC
>NW_021224783.1:0-438 GCF_002162155.2 Triticum dicoccoides
CGGGAATGCATGCTTTTTGGCGACCGTCCGTAAAATAGGGTCTACTTTGAGATAGACATGGAATGGCGCCGTTTGGGGTGACCCTCCTTGTAGCCGCTTCACGAAAAACGCATGTCTTTCGCATTCAAAAAATGAAAAACGGTTTTTCTTGTTAAAGAAGTTGGAACCTCGCTTTGGCAAGATTGCTTTCCATAACAAGACGGAGGCATGCGCCAAATTTGGGCATATTATCAGAGACTATTCATCGGATGTGGCCATATCATTGCTAGTTTGGCTTGAAAGCCATGAACCTTCATTCATGGTATGTCATTTTTGAGAACACTTTTTCAAGAAAACATCCTTATTGCAAGTTTAGTATTTTTGCTAGTTGGTAGGCACATTTGATGATGTGATGCGGAGGTATCCCATTTTTTTGATTTTTTAGGTGTTTTCAAAAAC
>NW_021224784.1:0-1153 GCF_002162155.2 Triticum dicoccoides
GTCCATTTTTTCCGTAACCCTCTCTACTATTTTGCACATGCTATGAGGGAGAATGATGATACCATGCCAAGTTTCAACATTTTCAGAGTTCATTTTGTAGTGATTTTCAATTTCACGGTCATTTAGCTCTCTAAACAAATAGGTAAATGACTGAAAAATAGCAAATGATGTTAGAAAGTGTTGAAAATTGAGGACTTCTTTGAATGGTGCATAGGAACGCAAAAAAATGTCTGGAGTTCAAATAAGTTTAAAAAACAGAAGTGCCCTTGTAACAGATGAGTTCTCGTTCGAAACCCTGATACTCCGAAAGAGATTGTCCAGTTTGTACAAGAAGTGTGTCCAGTTTTTGCCGTAACCATCTACTCTTTTGCACATGCCATGTGCGTGAAATGATGATACCATGCCAAGTTTCAACCTTTTCAGAGTTCATTTTGTAGTGATTTTCAATTTCACGGTCATTTAGCTCTCTTAACAAATCGGTAAATGACTGAAAATAGCAAATGATGTTAGAAAGTGTGGAAAATTTATGACGTCGCTTTGAATGGTGCATAGGAACGGAAAAAAGTCTGGAGTTCAAATAAGTTAAAAAAATGAAGTGCCCGTGTAACAAATGAGTTATCGTCCGAAACCCTGATACTCCGAAAGAGATTGCCCAGTTTGTACATGAAGTGCGTCCAGTTTCTGCGATAACCCTCTCTACTCTTTTTCGCATGCCATGTGGGTGAAATGATGACACCATGCCAAGTTTCAACCTTTTCAGAGTTCATTTGGCAGTGATTTTCAATTTCACGGTCATTTAGCTCTCTAAACAAATAGGTAAATGACTGAAAAATATCAAATGATGTCAGAACGTGTTGAAAATTGATGACCTCGCTTTGAAGGGTGCATACAGAACACAAAAAAGTCTGGATTTCAAATAAGTTTAAAAAAATGAAGTTCCCGTGTAACCGATGAGTTCTCGTCCGAAACCCTGATACTCCGAAAGAGATTTTCCAGTTTGTACACGAAGTGCGTCCAGTTTTTTCCGTAACCCTCTCTACTATTTTGCACATGCTATGTGGGAGAATGATGATACCATGCCAAGTTTCAACATTTTCAGAGTTCATTTTGTAGTGATTTTCAATTTCACGGTCATTTAGCTCTCTAAACAAAT
>NW_021224785.1:0-2998 GCF_002162155.2 Triticum dicoccoides
GACTAGGTTTGCTCTTTCAAAGTCGGCGAGTCGACCCTCGAAGTCGACATGCATTTCGCGGCGACCCTCATGGTGACCCCATCCAGCGAGCCTGCCGAGGTGCCTGTTGACGGGCAGACCAACGGGGTTCTCGATGCCTAGATAATTCGTGCAGTAGGAGATGCACTCTTCGGTCAGAAAGCCCCTGGCTATGCTTCCCTCTGGACGTGACATGTTGCGAACGTATCCTTTGATGACACCATTCATCCTTTCGAACGGCATCATGCTGTGCAGGAACGTCGGCCCGAGTTGGATGATATCGTCCATGATATGGACCAGCAGATGCACCATAACGTCGAAGAATGCGGGCGGGAAGTACATCTCAAGCTCGCATAGTATCACCACGATCTCTTCCTGTAGCCTTCTGAGTTGCCTCACGCCAACAGACTTCCGAGAGATGACGTCGAAAAAGTTGCATAGGCCAAATAGCGTTTCACGGACGTGCGCGTCCATGATCGCACGGATTGCAACTGCAAAGTATCTGCGTCATCAGCACGTGACAGTCATGAGACTTCATCCCGCTGAACTTCTGCTTCGCTGGGTCTAGGTATCTGCTTATCTTCCCCGCGTAACCGTAAGGAAGTTTTACTCCTAGGAGGCAGGTGAAAAACTGCTCGATCTCCTCCTGACTTAGAGTGAAGCACGCGGGAGGGTAGTCATTTCCGGTCTTCTTGGTCTTTTTGCCTTTGCGATAACTTTCTGTGTCCTGCTTCGCCTCATCATCATCATCATCATCATATATAGCGTGAAGCTCCTGTCTGATGCCCATTGATTTCAAGTCTGCCCTTACTTTCGGCCCATCTTTGGTCCTCTCTGGCATGTTGAGCAGGGTACCAAGCAGACTCTCCCACACGTTCTTCGTGATATGCATTACATCAAGGCTGTGAGGCACACGGTGGATCTTCCAGTACGGCAAGTCCCAGAAAATAGACCTCGTTTTCCATACCTTCACCAGCGGCTCTGGCGCCTTTTGCTTCTTTCCCGGCTCTGGCGCCTTTTGCTTCTTTCCCGGCAGTGGGCAATCTTTCCAATTTTTCAACAGCTCGTCTATTTCCTCGCCGCTCCTCGTACGCGGGCGTCCTCGGGGTTCGGTTTCACCATCGAACAGATCCTTGCGTTTTCTCCACGGGTCATCGTCGCGAAGCCACCTTCGATGTCCCATGAACACGGTTTTCGAAGACCCGGGATCTCTATTTAGCTGGCGATACGTTGTGTCATCCATGCACCTGACGCATCCAGAAAATCCGTGGACCACCTGCCGCGCGACATATCCGTAACCGAGATAGTCGTGCACCGTCGTGAGCAGCGCGGCTCTCATAGGGAAATATTCTTTCTCTGCGGTGTCCCACGAATTGGCTGGCGTTTTCCACAGCGTGTCAAGCTCCTCTTTCAGCAGCCCCAGATACAGATTGATGTCGTTCCTTGGTTATTTCGGTCCTTCAATTAGCATACTCATATGAATGTACTTCCTCTTCATGCACAACCAGGGGAGAAGGTTGTACATCCACACAAACACAGGCCAGGTGCTATGTGTGCTTCTTTGGCTGCTAAACGGATTGACTCCATCGGTGCTCGCGCCAATCACGATGTTCCTTGGATCGTTCCCAAATTCTAGGTCTTCGAAGTTCAACGCTTGCCACTGGCTCGCATCCTTAGGGTGACTCAGCATCTTGTCTTTTTTATCTATCTCCGGATCATTTGCGTCATCTTCTCGCTTCTTCTCCTCCCTATCCGCGTGCCAACGCAGGAGCTTTGCTACCTTAGGGTCCGTGAAATACCGCTGCAAACGAGGAGTGATCGGAAAGTACCACACCACTTTTCGAGGAGCTTTCTTCCTCTTCTTGTATCGAGTGACGCCGCACACCGGACATATGGTAGACTCCGCGTGCTCGTCCCGATAAATGATGCAATTGTTCATGCACACATGGTATTTCACATGCGGTAAATCCAGAGGATACACGATTTTCTTCGCCTCCTCCAAACTGGTCGGGCTCTTTTTCCCCTTGGGAAGACGTTCGTGCCAGAATGACATGTTCTCGTCGAAGCATGCGTCGGTCATTTTGTGTTTTACCTTCATCTCTAGAGCCATGAGCGTTACTTTCAGGCGGGTATCCTCGGGCCTGCATCCTTCATACAATGGAGTAACCGCGTCTAACTCAAGTTGATCCATCTTGGCTTTCTCTCGGGCGGCAGCTCTTGCGTTATCCGTCTGCTTGAGAAGCAGCTCTTGAATATGAGGGTCCTGCACCCAGCCCATCGATGGTCCAGCGTCATCTGCTCCGCCGGCATCATCATCTTCATGATCATGCCCGTCGTCTGCTCCGGCATCTTCCTCATCATCATGTCCTGCATCTTCTACATGATGACTGTGTACAGCATCACCGTCGTGATCATCTCCTGGGGATTCTTCATCTTCTCGCCCGCCCGAGCCGCGGTGGTTGTCTTGCTGCCCTTCCTCATTTCTTGCCCGGCCCCCATGGACGACTTCGTAGTCATCTTCATCACCTTGCCACCGATAGCCATCCATGAAACCACGCAAGAGCAGGTGGTCCCGCACCTGCCCGGATTCCGGGTCCGCAATAAGGCTCTTCAGCTTGCATCTTCGACACGGACATCTTATCTCCGTCTCGTTCTTTTGAAGCATCTCGGCCTTCGTGGACCTCCAAAACCTATTCATGATGCCTTCGGTCATCGTGCGGACCATGGTCGCCTGCGGGGTAGAGCAAAACGATATTTTAGAACCAAGAAAAAATTTGGCATGACTTTCCCTAAAAATAGGACCAAAAAGAATGCTTAATGCCAAAATTCTCGCCGAAACGGAAATGAATCAACATTCCGGCAAAATATTGGCAACTATCGCATTTCAAATACCGGTACACCTCCAAACACAAACACATATGCAACACCACAAACATATGCAACACCACGAACATACATAGATCTAGCTAGGCCATAAAAA
>NW_021224786.1:0-451 GCF_002162155.2 Triticum dicoccoides
AAAGCAAATGATATGCCCCCCTTTTATCTAAAAGTGTAGTGTATGCTAGTGACAGAACAAGAGATTGTAGTGTATGCTAGGTCTAGCATTGGTTAAAAATAACTAATAATCACATGACGAATCTGAATGCAGCACATAAAAAGAACTAATTCATTTCATTAGTATGAGATCTAACTATTTGCCACTCGGTAGATAACCTACCAGGGAGGCCTTGATATAAACAGGGGTACGTGTAAATATATGTGTTCACAGGCTCGAATACATCGCCAGGAACTGTAAGTACAGACCATGTAACATGGTGGCTACATAAACAGAACGAGATGTGGCATGCTTAAAAGCCCGAGCCCATGCTAGGCCTATATATAATCAGGTGCAGCTTAAATATACGTGGGCACATACTGAAAGGAACAAGATAGCATGATGATATCCAATCGACTAGATTTGGGAGAAA
>NW_021224787.1:0-6607 GCF_002162155.2 Triticum dicoccoides
GCTGGTGCGACCGGGCCGGTTAGGACAGCAGCGCACCGACTCGTCCTAGTCAGCAAGCGGGCACGCGCCGATTGGCCAGCGTGGCACCTGACGGGTGGGCCCGACCTGTCGGATCGGGCGTCAATACGTATAAATACGCGTTTTAGTCCAATTTGCAAAAATTTGGACCAATGTTGGTACTGACACGCAAAAATTAGCAATCGTGGTACCAATCTGCATGTGATGCCTGAATTGTAGTACTTCTGTGCAATTAACTCCATTCACTCAGGGAACCATTTAAACATGGACTTGACACTCCACGGTGCATGCAGCCACAACTACCATGCACCACTCACACCACTAACTAGCCGGCTAGCCCTATTCTTATGCCCACTAACTCAACGGCCAAACACTACCCAGCCGTGTTCAGCTAACAACCTGACTTGATCCTCTCCTAGAATCGCTCTAGGCACCACGACCAGTCCAACACCAACTACTGGACTCACTCCAGTACACAACTGGCTAAACGATCCGGCCATCTCTAGGCCACTAACTTGCAGTGCACACATGCACGTACACACATGTCAAGATTAGCTCCAGCAACGACGACCTGCTCTGCGAGATACTACTCCGCCTCCCCCGCAGCCCTCCTCCCTCCCGCGCGCCTCTGCCATCTGCAAGCGCTGGCGCCGCCTCGTCTCCGACCCCGCCTTCTCCCGCCGCTTCTGCCGCCACCACCCCCGAAAGCCTCCCGTCCTCGGCTTGTTCATCAGAGGCGGCGACGGCATCCCCTTCGAACCTACTCTCGAGGCCCCCAATCGTGTCCAAGGTTTTGGTTACCGGTCGAAATTTCAAAATTTTCCATGGTTACCTCGTATTTCCGTGCCCCTCGGTAAATCGCCATACCGAGCAAAAAATACCAGTTTTTTAAATTTTTTGAATTTAAACACTTGATTTACAGTAAAGTATGTAGGATCTAATTAATGCCATGAGAGTTGGTTCTGGCATGCTGGTAGCAACCTAGTTCCTGTTTTGAGAGGTCTCTGGTTCGAATATTCGTTCATTCACTTATTTGAATTCAAAATTCAACTATAAAATTCGCTCGAAATATTCTCGGTATTTCTCGGTAACCGTGGTAACCACATTTACCCGTTCCCCTCGGTAAAATTGCCTCATTCGGTAACCAAAACCTCCGCCAGGCCGCTTCTCCTTGCCGCACCGCGACGGCGCCATTTTCATCTCCCTTGGATGCCACCATGGCCTCCTACTCATCTTAAACATACGTCCGATCCAGGTCCTGGTGTGGGATCCCATCAATGGCAAACAGCACCGCCTTTAGATACCCACATGGTTTCTGACGCATGGGACCAAGTCCATGAATGGGGCAGTGCTTCGTGCTGCCCGAGATATCCAACAATTTCATGTGGTCTTGACAGTGGTAGACAACGTCGACGAACAACACAGTCGGGCGCTCGCCTGTGTTTACTCGTCCGAGACCGGCATATGGGGTGATCTTATATCAGCACCGGTCCCATTCAAGGTTCCCACCTCGCTTCTTGTAAGTGATGACGCCACCATGGTTTGTACCATAAGGCCCGGTGTGCTTCTTGGGGATTCACTTTACTGGATTCTTAGTGGGAATTTTGCTGGAATTCTCAACTTTGATTTGAAGAAGCAAAGCCTAGCTGTGATACAGGTGCCACAACATATGCTTGAAAATGGGTTTTACGACTCCTGGATTGTGCGGGCAGAGGGTGGTGGCCTTGGTTTGCTCTTGAAAACAGACCAGATTTTCCAATTGTGGAAGAGGAAGACTGATTGTTGACGGAGCTACGGCGGGCTTACGCCAGCCTGAACCATTCTCATTATCATAAGTAAGACTGAGATACAACACAACGGCTACACAACTGCAGCACCCAACACACACAAGAAGGACCGAGGCACAACAGAGGAGAACCAGGAAATGAGCTACGACAAGCAGCCAAAACCAAGAACTTAGAGCGGAAACTAGTATTGTTGGATCAGTCAAAAGGAGAATCAACACCGAGAAGACGAAGAGAAGAAGTCGCCTGCTACCCTGCGATCACTCAGCACCTTGAAGAACTAGGAGAGTCGCAGCCACCGTCGAAGGGCTTCCCAATGCCTAGCCACGACGCGACGGAGAGAGCCACAGACCGTGACGAAGGCAATGTTCTGCCGAGACAGCCCCGCACCTCCTCTGGGCCACACCACGGCCACCATCACAAATAGAGGGAACCAGAGCACTATGTGAGGCAACCAAACCTCATGCGTTGTCCAAGGGCACCAAAATCCGAGACCTCACCGCTGCCACAAGCCCCCAAGAGAGAGATCGACCAATAGCATCAGGATGACCAAGGCAAAGAACGCCGCCACAATTCACTTCCACAACCACCACCAAAAACAATCCATCAGCCCAACCACACACCAACAGACCAACCGCACTTGAGCCGAGACGACAAACAAACCATAGCATCTCAATGGCTCCAAAGACAACGCCGCCAAGGGGGTAACGATGTCAAAGACCTCGTCGATGTCCGATCCATGGATGGATCTAGGCTTTCACCCGGAGCACATTAGAGGACATAATGCAGGAGCTTGACAATGACGCCTCCATGGAGGAAAACGGCGCCGGAAGGCGTCGCCATCATCGATGCCGGCAAGGCCGGCACAAGGCTTTCGCCTCAAGCATCGCAGACTGAACCTTCCCGCATACGTTGGTCGCTGTGTCCGGCAAGCATAGGAGCGCGAGACCTCCCATCACCCAGCAACTCCACGGCGAGCGTCCTCACCGCAGACTGCGGGATACACCTCCATTAACACAGCTGCTCACCTCGAGCACCGGCGCCGACAGGAGGGGAGATCAAGCCTGGCCGCCACCACTCCTCCACCACCAACTTCCACCCCCAGATCCACCTCCGCAGCCTAACTCGCCGGACTGGGAACCAGCCCACACTAACCAGAGCCAACGAGCCGAGTGCCTCCGACGCTCACTGTTGGTGTCAAAACCGGCAGATCTCGGGTAGGGGGTCCCGAACTGTGCGTCTAGGCGGATGGTAACAGGAGACAAGGGACACGATGTTTTTACCCAGGTTTGGGCCCTCTCGATGGAGGTAAAACCCTATTCCTGCTTGATTAATATTGATGATATGGGTAGTACAAGAGTGGATCTACCACGAGATCAGAGAGGCTAAACCCTAGAAGCTAGCCTATGGTATGATTGTTGTTCGTCCTACGGACTAAAACCCTCGGGTTTATATAGGCATCAAAGAGGGTTAGGGTTACACAGAGTCGGTTACAATGGTAGGAGATCTACATATCCGTATCGCCAAGCTTGCCTTCCACGCCAAGTAAAGTACCATCCGGACACGGGACGAAGTCTTCAATCTTGTATCTTCATAGTCCAGGAGTCCGGCCAAAGGTGATAGTTCAGCTATCCGGACACCCCTTAATCCGGGACTCCCTCAGTAGCCCCCGAACCAGGCTTCAATGGCGATGAGTCCGGCGCGTAGATTGTCTTCGGCATTGCAAGGCGGGTTCTTCTCCAAATCCTGTGTACCTGTTGAATAGCGTCCGGCTTCTCGTAAATATTGCGCTCCTTGGCTTCCACGCCCAATAATGGCCATCTTCCACGTGTTGAACGAATGCGAAGAGCCAGGGTATTTTTACATTTACCCCCCTAGCTGCGCAAATGAGCTGCCTATAAACGGGACGAGGATCTAGATCCGAATCACACCATCCTCCCTTCGCGAGCATTCGTCAGAGCGCATCTGACAGAAATCCATTCCATCATGGACAGTCGACGCGGCTTCTCCTCTCGCCCTCCCAGCCCTCAGCCTGGAGATTGGGAGAGATGCTCCATCCCGCACAGCGAGTTAGTGACGCTCCAAACCAAGGGATTTCTCCCCCCAGCCTTCATGGTTCCGGTTCGAGCCGGACTCGCCACCTATAAGGGCAGAAAGCAAGCGGAGAGCGTCCCCAGCCCCTCCAAAGGAGAGCGGGTATGCCTTGTCCCTTATTTGATAAGAGGGCTCGGTTTTCTAATTCATCCGTTTCTCCGGGGGCTCCTGGAGTTCTATGGCCTCCAGTTGCACAACCTTACGCCTACCTCCATTTTGCATATTGCGTGCTTCGTGGCCATTTGCGAGCTGTTTTTGGGCATCGAGGCTCATTTTACGCTGTGGAAGAAGCTGTTCTGCCTTGTGCCCCGTTCTCAAGAGGGGTCAATATATCAAGTGGGCGGAGCCGAACTATGGCGCATCGCTGGGACCGGATATCTATCCTGAACCCCGAAGAAGGCGTTCGAAGACTGGCCTTCGGAATGGTTTTATATAGAAGATGTCCCCCTGCCGGACCCTGCTCGGATCATCCTCCCTGAGTTCAATGATGCTCCTTTGAAGAAACGCCTAAGCTGGCGTCCACGGAGCCCTTAGAAGGAAATTGACAGGGACGTCCTTTACCTGATGAGCCGAATTAGGTTGTTAGCTCATTCCAGACTGACCATGATTGGGGTCATGGCCACACGCATTATGCGGGGGGTGCAGCCGCTCCAGTATAGAGGCCACCCCATGTGGGATTTCAACGGGGAGGATGATGCCACCCGCTGCGGCCATAAGGGGCCGGGATCGGTCGTCGATCTGATGAAGATCTTGTCCGCATTGTACAAGGGAGAAGAGGAGGAATTTCTCTGCGTCAATCCGTAGGACGGATTTTCTATGTACAATCCTCCAAGCTGGGTAAGCGGACATTTCGTTTTGCCCATCTGATCCATATTCCCATAGTCAAGTATCTCATTTTGCGATTTTGACGCAGGAACTGCGCCAGGCCGTAAGGGATATAAACAGCCCGCCTCCACAACCCGAGGATCCAGAACGGTTCCTCGATCCGGCCTCTCAAGAGGATCCGGACATATCGGTGGAGCTGATTGATGGGGTATTTCACCAACTGAGCATCGATAATGCCTTGGTCGCCATTACGGCCGATTACCCCGGAATACTTCCAGCCTCACAGGTAACTGAGACCGAAGTCCCAATACTTTGAAAATGACCCATCCGTGCTTATTTTTAATCACCGTATACCAATGGTGTTTCGCAGGGGAAGTCCTTGAGGTGGAAGGCCGAGCCTGCGGCAGCTAGTCAACAAGGGACAGCAAGGCCCAGCAGGCTTAAATGGAGTGCGGTCCGGATTGAGATGCCGGCGTAACGGTATGGCGTGTCATCTTACTCCCAGGTTTTATTCCCGGAAGGCATACTAACACTTGTGCTCTTTTCAGGAAAAAGAGCGCTCGCCGGACTGTATCCGGAGAGGTTTCCCATCGAGCCTCCGCCAGCTAGGCTCCAACGCCAGGTCCAGAAGCGGAGGCGGGCACGAGGCGTGCGTCGGACGCTCCTCCGACAGAGGAAGCCGACAGGTTATCTGCCACCAATTTCGAGGTGGAGAGTGCCATGAATCACAGGCGTCGCCGGACAGTACTTCGTGACGCATGTTTCTCCCCAGAGGCATTGGATGCCTTCAATTCGGGAGATGCGCACCTTCGTGCCGCTCAAAATGGTCTAGTCAGAGCCACGGAGCAGTATGTAAAAGACATACGGGTGAGAAAATTTGACAGTTATATATGCCAGTAGCCCCCGAGACTTGAAATAGTTAGAATAACTGATTTAAGGATCATTTATTATGCAGGATCTTATAGAAAATAATACCCAGTCCATTGAGCTATCCTTCTAGTACGGTTCCAATGCCCTATAGAGGGTTTTTGCTTTTTGGTATTTAACCCAGGTGCCTGGCGATGATGCACCCTTTTATTTCGGACTGGGGTTGTATTCAGGGCCGGATTGTCCCAAAAATTGATTTCGGTTTTCCAGGCGCTTTCCATCGCACAGTACTTCCGTACTATGGACGCCAAGTTAGCGAAGCGTGTAATTTCACGACGACTTACGGCGTTGAGGATTCCCTTGTTCGTGCAATTATTGCAAAAGAATGAAATTGCGTCCTCCTCACGGCAATCCTTTATCCTATTCATGACCAGGAGGAATCTGGCCCAGTAATGGTGTACTGTTTCTGCGGGCTCTTGCTGGATTTGGGATAGATCCCTTATGTTTGGGTGGGCGGGTGGAATTAAATTCGGAACCCCGTCCAATCTAAGACTCAGGGGCCAAGAAGTTTTCGAACTTGGAAGCTTGGGTTCTTGGATGTTGTCCAATGAATCTAGCTCGCTGCCTGACTTTAGGTTCAGGGCTTGAGTGACGTCCTCCCCTCCGCGGGAATTCGACATGGAGGGATCGGGAATCCGGACATAGCTAGTCCTTAAAATAGAGGAAGGGTCGTCGTATTGTTCCTCAACCACGGCAACGTGGTGGGTAACCCGGGGAGAGTTGATCTCTCTCAGATCGGGTTTAGGCCCAATCTGATCGTAGTCTGTAGCGACTCCCAGGGCGGCGATGCGATCCAAGAGCTCGTTTAAGGAAGAGAGCTCCATCGGATCTAACTGCTCGGCGAGTTCCGAGTTAACTTGAAGACTGCTTTCGATGACCCGAGAAGTCATCGTCGGCGCGGTGGCCGAACAGGCGGTCATAAGAAAACCGCCACCGGAGAGTTTGGCCGATGGACAAAG
>NW_021224788.1:0-1659 GCF_002162155.2 Triticum dicoccoides
GAGGTGATGCATGTGCTCAAGGGAGGAGAGATCCCACCCGGCTGGAATAATACCAATATAGTGCTCATCCCTAAGGTGAAGAATCCCTCCAGAGTTAAAGATCTTCAGCCCATCAGCTTATGCAATGTGTTGTACAAGATCATCTCCAAAGTGCTGGCAAACCGGTTAAAAATCATACTACCAGAGATTATTTTGGAGAACCAGAGTGCTTTTGTCCCTGGGAGATTGATCACGGACAACATCTTGATGGCGTACGAGGTATCACATTTCTTGATGAATAAAAGAGCTGGGAAGGAAGCGCATGCAACAGTGAAAGTGGACATGAGCAAAGCGTACGACCGCGTTGAATGGTCGTTCCTACGACCGATGATGACCAAGTTGGGGTTTGCGAGGAGCTGGGTGGACCTGGTTATGAAATGCGTGACTACGGTCAAGTATCAAATCAATGTGAATGGTGAACTATCCCAGCAATTCTCTCCAACCAAAGGGCTACGGCAAGGTGACCCCATTTCACCCTACTTGTTCGTCATATGCGCGGAGGGGCTGTCGACGCTGTTAAAGGACTCAGAAAGGAGGGGCACCTTCAGTGGTGTTCAAATATGCCCAGGAGCACCCACGTTATCGCACTTATTCTTTGCCGATGACTCGGTCATGCTGATAAAAGCAAATGAGAGGGAAGCACATGAGTTAAAGCGGATTCTGGAAGTATATGAAGGCTGCTCGGGACAAAGTGTGAACCAGGAGAAGTCAGCGGTAATGTCTAGTAAAAATATCAAGCTGGAGAACAAGGGGATTGTCAAGCAGGTTCTAGGAATAGCGAGTGAAGCTTACAATGAAAAATACCTCGGGCTCCCTGTATACATTGGCTGGTCAAAGGGGAGTGCTTTTGCATACTTGAAAGACTCCATTTGGAATCATATGCAGGGCTAGAATGAAAGGACACTCTCAAGGCAGGGAAAGGAACTCCTGGTAAAGGGGGTGGCTCAGGCTATACCAACCTTTGCCATGTCTTGCTTCTATCTGACTCACACTTTTTGTGATGAATTGAGTGCCATGATTGCAAGGTATTGGTGGAGCCAGTAGGACAAGGAAAACAAGATCCACTGGGTACGTTGGCCCAAGTTGATGAGGTTGAAAGGGAGAGGAGGACTAGGATTTCGGGATATCCATGACTTCAACATTGCCATGCTGGCAAGGCAGGTGTGGCAACTGCTCCAGTACCCAGAGAGCCCAGACAAGTGTGCTTGAAGCGTAACAAAACAACAACATGTCCTACACATGGAGGAGCATCACACATGGCATTGAACTAGTGAAGCAAGGGGTGGTGTGGCGTGTAGGTGATGGAGAGAACATCAGAATCTGGGAAGATCCTTGGATACCAAGAGCCTGGACTAGGCGAGTCATCACACCAAGAGGAGGGCACCTGCTCACAAAGGTTTCCGAACTTATTGATCCTCTCACCGGCAAGTGGGATGAACAGCTTGTAAATGACACCTTTTTGGAGGAGGATGCCCAACATATACTCAAGTTGCCACTTCGGGAGGGGGCGGAGGATTTTATGGCATGGCACTTTGATTCGAAGGGTGTGTTTACTGTCAAGAAAGCGTATAAGCTACAAAGAGCACTAAATGAAAATGAACCGGGTCGAGGCGTGGGCAA
>NW_021224789.1:0-516 GCF_002162155.2 Triticum dicoccoides
TATTAAGGAATGCAGTTTTGTTTATCCATTTGCCAGATTTCATAAAATGCGGCAATTGCTAACATGATTCGGACAGACTTAAGCATAGATACGAGTGAGAAATTCTCATCGTAGTCAACACCTTGAACTTGTTGAAAACCTTTTGCGACAATTCTAGCTTTGTAGATAGTAACACTACTATCAGCGTCCGTCTTCCTCTTGAAGATCCATTTATTCTCAATTGCTTGCCGATCATCGGGCAAGTCAACCAAAGTCCATACTTTGTTCTCATACATGGATCCCATCTCAGATGTCATGGCCTCAAGCCATTTTGCGGAATCTGGGCTCACCATCGCTTCTTCATAGTTCGTAGGTTCGTCATGGTCAAGTTGCATGACCTCCAGAACAGGATTACCGTACCACTCTGGTGCGGATCTCACTCTGGTTTACCTACGAGATTCGGTAGTAACTTGATATGAAGTTACATGATCATCATCATTAGCTTCCTCACTAATTGGTGTAGTAGTCACAGGAACA
>NW_021224790.1:0-582 GCF_002162155.2 Triticum dicoccoides
TGTGAATTTCGACTTTATTTGCAAAATCTCTCTAGAATGTAGTAAAATGGGCATAACTTTTGCATACTGACTCGGATGAAAAAGTTTTTTATATGAAAAATCATCTACTCGAAAAGTTACATCCGAATTTAACTGGGGGAACCCCGATAAACATTTTCAAAATCCTCAAAAACCTAACAGAAAAAAGTTACGGGACTTTTAAGATCTAGAGTGGAAAAAATCGAAAAAAATTCAAACTGTGGTAAAGCAATGGTCAAACTAATTATTCTACAATATTAGTGTTACTAAATAATTATTCCAGTTATTTTGAATTTTGGTCAAATCTGGTCAAACTGTGGTCAAACTGTGGTCAAACAATGGTCAAACTAATTATTCAATAAATATTAGTGTTACAAAATAATTATTGTTTTTAAAACAATAGTTTCAAACTCAAAAGGTGAAATATGTTACTTCATGCTCACGCAAAATTCCTGAAGGTTAATAGGATTGACATCTTACTATTGTCGGGAAAACAACAAGTGCAGACTTGGAAACGAGGGAGATTAGAACCTGGAAGTTAAGCGTGCTCAGGCTGGGGAAGTG
>NW_021224791.1:0-2189 GCF_002162155.2 Triticum dicoccoides
GCGTGGGCAAGGCGGCCCGGGCGGCGGCGGCGGCGCGCAGGCCGGGAGGGCCTCCCACGGGCTCGGGCGGGCCGGCGGTGGCTGGCGGCGGGGAGCGCCATGTGGCAGGCTCCGAGTGGCTGCGGGCGGCGGCGGGATCTGTCCGGTGGCGCCCGGACGTGTCCGGCAACGCGGAGGGACCTAGGCTAGGGTTTCATCCGCGAAAATGAAGAGGGAGGACCTATTTATAGGTAGAGGGAGCTAGGAGAGTCCAAATGAGTTGCTGTTTTTGCCCACACGATCGTGTCGAATGGCCGAGAGCATGGAGGGGGTTAGGATGGGCTAGTGGGTTGTGGTGAAAAGGTGCTGGGCTGCAAAGAGAAGGGGTTTCGGGCTACGCGCTTAACCGTTGGGGCGTCAAACGGACTCCGAATGCAACGAAAATTGACAGGCGGTCTACATACTCTAAAACAACACCGCACGACAAGTTTCATCACATTCCGAGAACATTTTTCTCCCGCTCATGAAACAAGGTCTGAGAGGTGTGACGGGCGCGTGCGAGTGTGTCTTTGCTCAGAACGGACAACGAAGAGAACAGGGAGGACCCGAACAGATGCAAGTTTTGAAAAAACATGCAGATTAAATGCAGATGATGACATGGCAAAATACAACACGCAAGCAAATGACATGGTAGCGACGGTGAATAAGTGGAAGACACCTGGCGCATTGGGTCCGAGGCATTACAACTCTCCTCCACTAACAAGAGATCTCGTCCCGAGATCTTAGGAACGAGACGGAAGAGAAAAGGGATGAGGTGAAATAAGAACTCAAGAGAAGAAGCAGAGAATCGAGAGCACTCGAGAATAATAGAGGAATTACGAGAATGATGAGAATCGAAAGATCACAAAATCAGATACACTATGAAACCACTCCGGTTAGAACGAGATAAGAAACGAATAAGACTGAAAGGATTTAGGCAGCACTCCGGCTGAAAATGGAAGGAATAGGACATGAAGTTCACCCAATAAGATGGCACTCGACGAGATGAACAACACAATGCCTCTGAACGAATTGAAAGAATGGAATGAAAAGCACGGATGAAAGAACAAGAACTTTCAGGACGAATGAATTTGATAACGTCCTTAGAGGAAGGGCTGAACGGGGGAGGAAATCAACAACAAGAGAATAAGCTTGTTGTGGACTTATAGGTAACACTCATGCATAAGGTGATAACCGGCCACAAACGGAAATGAGTGGATAACTTAGAAGAACAAAGAAATGCAAAACTCCACTTCAAAAGAATAAGGAGAATTAATTACACTTCGAGACGCGAGAAGCAGATATACTTGAATTCCACCAACAAAATCATGATGAACTCTTGAAAATGAATTGAATCATGAAGAACCACCAAGAAGAACTCCGGTGACAAAAGATGATGAGACATGAATGAAGGATGAAAGAATAAGATGAGCCTTGCGATGATTTAGATGGAGGTTCCGACGAAATGGCCGAGGAAATTTGAACTCCGGAAAAGAAAAGATGAAAACACTTGGAACTAGAATTTATTCCTCACGAACAAACTCCAAAGGAAGGGATTACCCACTTGGATGAAATAACAATAAGATTTATTGTATGCTTATCCTTCACCAAATTAAATTGATGACAAGCAATGGATTTTGCATACTACTTATTCTTCTTGAAAAGGATTAAGGGGGGTATAGCACAAAACTTGAGAAAGTCTTCTTGAACCACAGGTAGGATTTGGAAAGAAAGAATTAGTTGATGTGATTACAAAAGAAAAGGAATCTTGAACGAACCACTGTAAGAACTGAAAACTGAATGACGAAGGAGAATGAATCACCGGGAAGAATTAGAAGAACCCATATGCTCGAGGGGATTTAGATGCAAAAGAACAAACAGATCATGAGGTGATTAAAGAACACTTGAACGAAGCACCGGGATAATTGGATAACGGTAGCTGAAATGTGAGGACGAAAAATTCTTCTGGAATGATGGCCTCGGGTGAAAAGAAATGAAAAAACAACTCCTAACATACCCCGGATGGTAAAGAAAAGAATATCTGACAAATGGAATAATTCGCGAGGATAACATGAAACTAGAATCGCGAAACTTCGAGAGAACAGACAAGATTTAGAGGAAAAACTCTTCTTCGGTCTTCAACTGACAACGGGAAACACCACCAAAATTAC
>NW_021224792.1:0-3600 GCF_002162155.2 Triticum dicoccoides
TAATAGAGACTATGATTGAAGGAGGTAATTCAGCTACAGCTGCCGCTGCTATTTTCTTACCCAGCTTGCAACAGGTTTTGCTAGTATCAGCTATGAAGATTGTGTTAGAGAAAAAATAGAACCATAAAAGATCACATATCTGCAACCAGACCACAGGACAAATATATAGACTCACATCACACTTGGGTGTAGTTTGCAAATAATTTGAAGGGAGCAGAAATGGTTAAGTGTATGTAGTCTTAATTTCGTTCGGATCCTTTTCAGTGTGGTGAATAATCGGTAAACAATGAAGATGGGTGTCTTCAACGACATGGCTAGACCCTGGCAACAAAATAGGCATAGCTGCGCCGGAGGTGATCATCCTGGAGCTGCTTGGAACATTCAACAACACGGTGAGACTGAGAGGGACCTTCTGCCTCATGAGGGTGCTGATACTTACTAAACTCTCTTAGAACTAATCTTATCATTATATATTTGCATATTACTTTTGATTTTTCATGTAGTTTAGAAGGTCTAGGGATTAGTCAAGTGTGAGCCAACCCACAACTAGCCCGTGCACGTAGTGGAGATGTGCCACAAACGTGTAGCTAGTGTGGTTCTGCTAGTAATCTAGTCTTCACCAAGGTAGTTTGTTAGGAGTGCTAGCCGGCTGCACGCATGTTGATTTGACCAGGCAGTGTGGCCGTTGAGAGCCTAATTTACGTAAGTGGTGGACGTGGTCGTGCATGTAGCTAGTCAGAGCGTGTAGTTAGTTGGGTCAGTGGCTTAGTAGATGGATTTATAGCTAGTCAGAGCTTTTTGCGTACATGTCCTGTATGCTTCCTGTCTCAGAATCTAAGTTAGTATGGCCCGTCCCATCCGGAGTACTTGCAATCTCACTACTTCTTGCAATCACGTTTGTGCACTGAACATAACCTTCTTCAAGCTAGACAGTAGAGATGTGGCGTGTTTGAGGGACCTAATCGTCAACAGGCTTCCATCATGAGTTCCAATCTGCAACACTAGCTGGAGAGGACAGCAACAAACACGATGTAATCCATGCAACGAAGGAGATGGTCGTACATCTCCACCCGCAAACTTTGCCGCATGTGCACGCCTCCGTCCAACATGGCAAGCGACCAACGGTGTAGCCCGGATTTTAAATTGGGGTATGCGAACATTAAAAATTCACTTAAAAAAACCTTAGTGTCCCAAATAGCAACAACAGAGGTACGAATTTTCATAGTCAGAGGGGCATAGATAATTTGGAGAAATGATAAAAACATGACGGAACATTACATTACACGCATACAAATTAACCATCCATGAATCCATCAAATCGTTTACTCTGTCACAGAATCACAAACTTGCAGTTTACAGGTGCATAGATGCCCCTAAAAAATTACATTTGATTTTATCTTGTGCGCTGGTGAGAAGAAGAGGAGACCTAGGCTTTGAGCCAGCTCACGATGGTGGGGGCTGCTCCAGACAGGCGTCGCTCTTCCACTTCTTTTTATTTTTGATGAGGACGATAATCATTGTCGCATGTTTTTCACTGTGGCTGTGTGGCACATCATGGACAGCTAGCTGACGCCGGCTGACGTGGCCTCGCCATTTGTTCATGGCCCCGCCATTGTATACTTGGAAACTTCCAAAACGGCACCCTTCTAGTAGACAGCCTCATAAAAAGGCAGGGGAGTTGGAAGCCCAAAACACTGGGCTAGAAAAATAAGACAAATGGTTGACAACCTCGCCTCGACTTCTACACAGACGCCGGAGCTATATCTGGCTTATAGCGAGATGTATGCTATCCTCGTCTAAAGCTTTTCCCCGTGCAATGATACCCTGGGACAGGCTATTTTTGCACATTTGTTGGCCCCCACACTGTCGTTGATTATGTTCTTTTTTTCATTTTCTTTTGTTTTTTCTGTTTTCTCTGGATTTTCATTTTTTTGTTTTTCTTTCTTTCCTCATTCTTTCTTCAGTTTCCTTTGTTTGATTCTTGGCTTCCATCGATTTATAGGTTTCTATTTTTATTTTTTATTTTTTACTTTGTTTTATTTGTTTATTTACCGGTTTTCTTTGGTTTTCATCGTGTTCAATGGTTTATTTCGTGTTTTTCTGCTTTTTTCCATTCTTTCAGTACATATTTAATCTTGTCACATACAATGTACATTTTTCTATACATGCGTCCTTAGCATTTTGAAATACATTAATATTTAATAAAATATGTATTTTAGATTTTTTATAATATAAAAATCGGGAAAATATGGAGTGAACGGATGAAAAACGAATCGAACGAACATCACTATTGGGCCGGATCATTACCACGTTCCTTCAGGGAAGCCGACGGACCGTCTTGCTAGACGGGAGACATAGTCGCTGCCCTACAAAGAAAGCGGTCATCAAACTTGGCCGGACCATTAGTGATGTGACTCTTCAACTTACGAAAAAGATATTACATCTTTTGTTCTTGCTTTATGCATTTAGAATACCAAATATTACCAGCATTAATTCTAACACTAAGCTAGCTATGTGCTGGGCTATTCGTCTTGATGGTAGAAGGAAGCTAGTTTTTATATGGTGTACACAGTTGCGGTGTAGAAGAAGGCCACAAATGACAGGACCCAAAATGCAACAAATGCTGACGCCATTAGTTGATCTTCTTTAGGAAAATTTGCCATCTCCTCGACGTGTGGTCCACATGACAACCTTGTCTGATAGAAACTGAACATCGGATCCTTCAAAGACAGTGAAAAAAAAGGAGAGAACCGCCACCTCTAAAAAATTCATGGGAGGTCGTTTTAATCATTACAATACAAATTTCAGGTATCTCACATAACATGTCTCAAAGAGAGCTATTATCGATATAAAATTGAGATGCAATATGCTGAACAAAAAAGCGAGATGGTACAACACTCAGTTACACAGCCCTGATTTGATTTCACTAAGGCAATGTAGTCCATGAAACAAAATAAATGGACGAACCATTTTTAAAAAGCAGTAATAACCAGTAGTTGCACTGACACAACTTTTTTGACATGGAACAACTATTAGACCCACCATAATGTTGTCATGCATGTTGCCGCCACGATCCGCTAGCAATCATGAACCCACTGTCTAGCATCACTATATCGTTTTTAAATGACTCTTCTCAGTTTTTAGTAAATATACAAATATCGTGAACTGAAGCACCTTACAATGTCGAGATTTCTCTTGTACTAGATGATAGACGTTGATTTAAATTTGAAGATAGTGGATGGAGAGCTAATGGATTCACCAACCTTCCACTGTCTAAGGTACAAGATGATAAATTTGATCAAAAATTGGAGCTAGTGGATGGACGGCTAACGTATTCACCAACCTTCCATTGCGTAAGTCTGACCCGCCTTATAAAAGGGTGCGCTACCCTGTGTTCTTCTAGTACTAGCACACAAACAAGAAAGAGAAGTAGGTTGGAATGGGACAATTCATTATGAATGGGAGACATATGGAAACACCTCATCCGCCATTCATTACCTTGACGTAGAAACAATATGGATCGGTGGCACACGGCGACCAAGGACAGCTGCTTGCTAGCAGAAAACCATGCAAGATCAATATCGCTGCCAAGCAACTGCG
>NW_021224793.1:0-2093 GCF_002162155.2 Triticum dicoccoides
CGTTGAGCTATTCCTACAAGTGTCACAAACAGCCCTAGAGTCCGTACTAGAATAACACCTTAAGACACAAATCAACCAAAACCCTAATGTCACCTAGATACTCCAATGTCACCTCAAGTATCCGTTGGTATGATTATACGATATGCATCACACAATCTCAGATTCATCTATTCAACTAGCACATAGGACCTCAAAGAGCGCCCCAAAGTTTCTACCGGAGAGTCAAGACGAAAACGTGTGCCAACCCCTATGCATAGATTCCCAAGGTCACGGAACCCGCAAGTTGATCACCAAAACATACATCAAGTGGATCAATAGAATACCCCATTCTCACCACGGGTATCCCACGCAAGACATACATCAAGTGTTCTCAAATCCTTAAAGACTCAATCCGATAAGATAACTTCAAAGGGAAAACTCAATCCATTACAAGAGAGTAGAGGGGGAGAAACATCATAAGATCCAACTATAATAGCAAAGCTTGCGATACATCAAGATCGTATCACCTCAAGAACACGAGAGAGAGAGAGAGAGATCAAACACATAGCTATTGGTACATACCCTCAGCCCCGAGGGAGAACTACTCCCTCCTCATCATGGAGAGCACCGGGATGATGAATATGGCCACCGGAGAGGGATTGCCCCCTCCGGCAGGTTGCCGGAACGGGTCTAGGTTGGTTTTCGGTGGCTACGGAGGCTTCTGGCGGTGGAACTCCCGATCTATTGTGCTCCCCGAAGTTTTTAGGGTATATGGGTATATATGGGAGGAAGAAGTACGTCGGTGGACCTCCGAGCTGTCCACGAGGCAGGGGGCGTGCCCAGGGGGCGCGCCCCCCACCCTTGTGGGCAGCCTGGGACTCTCCTGGTCCATCTCCGATACTCTGTGGGCTTCTTTTGGTCCAAAAATAAGTTCCATGAAGTTTCAGGTCAATTGGACTCCGTTTGATTTTCCTTTTCTGCAATACTCTAAAACAAGGAAAAAAACAAAAACTGGCACTGGGCTCTGGGTTAATAGGTTAGTGCCAAAAATAATATAGAAGTACGTAATAAAGCCCATAAACATCCAAAACAGATAATATAATAGCATGGAACAATCAAAAATTATAGATACGTTGGAGACGTATCACATATTATCTACTATGATTCAATTTTCCTTATTGATTGCATGCATGCATTCTAATTTGAATACTAAATTGTTTTATCTTTCTTCTGGATTAGTTAGATAAAAGCTATGGCCAATATCGGCAGAGAAGGAGAAGAGACTGTGTTCGACATCATACGCTCCCCGAGCCCAAATGGGAATGAAGAAGATGACGGCTTGCAATATCTGAACCCTACCGGTGAGGGTATGATATTTGATGAAGACGAACAAATAGATGAAGTCCAGAACAATGATGACAAAGGAAATGTTGTTCTTTAAATAACAAAGATCGGCGAGGTATATTTATGTAAGCAGGCATCTAGTGATCATCACATGTTTTAATTGATTTGTATATATATTAATGAATCGATCTTTCTTCTTTTAGCCCTCCGGATCGAGAAAATCTTCTACAAGCAGCAGGACAGTTCGAGGTCCGTCCAAAAAGTTGAAGGATGGCGTAAAGTACAACATCGATGCTATCAAACCTAATGGCGAACCGCGCAAACCTAAGAAGAATGCGAACAAGATCATTCGTCAATGCGAAGTTATTGTCAGGGACCAAATCCCAATCTCCATTCAAGAATGGAAAAGGCCGGCAAAGGAAGATCCAGATGTTACTTTTGTCAACCAAGGAGCAAAATATCTGCTTTGGGAATCTCTCATGTCACATTTCACCCTACCAAATCATTTGACAGATGCAAATCTGTAGAAAGTCAAGAACTCTTCTCTTAAGAAGATGACGATAGCATTCAACAACCACAAGAAAAATATATGGGTCGCGTATGTTAATGCAGGAAAGAAGACTCCAGAATTCAAGGGAACATTGGAGAAGGTAAGAGATCACTGGGTCACTTTCGTTCAAGGAATCGGAAGTAGCTCAGGAACGGTCGAGAAAAAACAAGATTAATGTCACAAAAAAGAAGTGGCACCATAATCTAGGGCCAAGTGGCTA
>NW_021224794.1:0-494 GCF_002162155.2 Triticum dicoccoides
CGAATTGATCTTTCATAACAAGATTCAGCAAAGCGGTATTGATTTCACAAGACTCAACATCATTGAGAGGAGCAATTGTTGTACTAAGGAAATCATTATTATTGGTATTCGAGAAATCACACAATTTGGTATTATCTTGCGCCATGGCAACAAGTAATCCAACACACAAGCAAACAGAAAAACGGCAGGCGAAAAAAGAGAGAGGAGGAGATTGGGAAAGAGAGGCAAATAAAATGGCAAGGGTGAAGTGGGGGGAGAGGAAAACCAGAGGCAAATGGCAAATAATATAAATGCGAGATGGGTTTGTGATGGGTACTTGGTATGTCTTGACTTGAGCAAAGACCTCCCCGGCAACGGCGCCATAAATCCTTCTTGCTACGTCTTGAGCTTGTGTTGGTTTTCCTCGAAGAGGAGAGGGTGATGCAACAAGTGTAGCGTAAGTATTTCCCTCAGTTTTGAGAACCAAGGTATCAATCCAGTAGGAGGCTCCTCAA
>NW_021224795.1:0-1195 GCF_002162155.2 Triticum dicoccoides
TGAAATTTTTGAAAACATCGGATTTATTTATAAGGAGATAGATTGAACCGAATCTGGTAAAATCATCAATAAAACAGACATGATATTCTTGTCTACAAATTGAAATAGGCACGGGTCCCATACATCCGAGAAAATAATCTCTGAAGGAGTTTCCTACTCACTACTCGGCCGACACACATAACAAACAAGGTGATGTTTTTAATTCGACACTAGAAGACTATGATCTCGAAGGATTTTCTAGACCACCGGCAGGGAGGCGTGACCTGGATACCTATGCCACCATGTGGCAGATGGTTTGATCATGACTAGTACTTGTTGTTCCTTGACTCTTGATCGGCCAGCAAATGGAAAAAGACCCCGCCTACTCGTAGCACGTAGAATTATGTCTCAATTTTCTGATCCTTAACAGGAAAGAATTCAGCTAAATTTCAAGGTACGCATGATTATCTTTCAGTTGTTGATAAGTGTAAAGAAACAATGTTAGACAAATGTCAACAACCCTTCACTGTACCCAAGGGCACCCCAACCGTTTAGGGTTTCTTGTGCCTCCCGTTAGCGCTGCCACTGATCTACCATGTCTCATGTTGTTTTAGGGCCATGGAAGCATCGTGCATCTCGGCCCTTGCCAGCGGGAGCGGTTTGTTTTTACATGATTTTTTGAGTTTATTTAGGGTTTGTGTCCTGCTTAGAGAGACATGGCAGCGGCTCTATGAAGATTGAAGAAGGTTCTCCCCGCCTAGTCCCCATCCCGGTGGTGCTTCTAGAATCATCGGAGGGTGTGTGCAGGTTTGTCTCTAGCGCATCTCATGGGATTTGGTCGGCTTTGTCTTCGGTGGATCTGGTCTTTGTTCCTATTTGTTCGTGTGTCTGCAAGTTGGACCCTTCCGATCTACGCATACGATAATCGTTGTTCTGGTGCGCTGGTCCCATGGGGCCTTAACACGACGACTTCCTGACTATCTACTACAACAAGGTTTGTCCGGCTCCAATGAGGGAGGGGCAATGACAAGGTCGCATCCTTGGCTCACTTCAGTGCTTATAGTCATAACTAGGTGGCCTACAGACCTGGATGTATTTTTTTACTTCTGGTGTTCTTTGTACTACCTTGATAGTGGATGAATAGATCAGAAGTTTTCCTCACAATTCTTTTATAAGTGGAAAGAAGACTCTTGGAAGCATGAGGGACATGAAGTAT
>NW_021224796.1:0-2888 GCF_002162155.2 Triticum dicoccoides
CCCCCTATACGGCAGAAGAGGTAAGGAAAGCTTTGTTCTCGATCGGTGACTTTAAAGCTCCGGGACCTGACGGTTTACATGCAGTTTTCTATAAGAGGTTTTGGCCAATGTTAGGGGATGATCTAGTGATGGAAGTTTTGGGTGCAGTTAACTCACAGGAAATACCACCGGGATGGAATGACACTACTATTGTGATGATCCCTAAGGTAAACACTTCAGAGAAAGTCACACAATTTAGACCCATTAGTTTGTGCAATGTGGTCTATAAAGTTATCTCCAAGATGATTGCTATAAGACTGAAAAGTTTACTCCCGGAGATCATTAGTCCTACCCAGAGTGCTTTTGTTCCTGGGAGACTCATCACAGATAATGTTTTGATAGCTTACGAGAGTCTCCATGCAATTAAACAGAAGAAAAAAGGCAAGGAGGGATGGTGTGCAGTGAAATTAGATATGCACAAAGCATATGATCGTGTAGAATGGGTCTTTTTGGAGGCAATGCTTCTAAAACTGGGGTTCAGAACGGATTGGGTCAGAATGATCATGGCCTATGTGTCGACTGTGGAATACAGGGTGAGGTACAATTCGGTTGAAACGGGTACTATCAAACCATCACGTGGACTTCGCCAAGGGGATCCTCTGTCACCCTACTTATTCTTATTGGTAACGGAGGGTTTGTCAGCACTTCTTAATCATGCAGAGCAATCAGGCGAACTTGTGGGTATCCAGGTTTGTCGAGGTGCACCCTCAGTTATAAATCTCTTATTTGCCGATGACTCCTTAATTCTGATGAAAGCAAATGTGGCAAATGCCATATGCTTGAAATCTGTCTTGGATGATTACTGTGGGGCTTCCGGCCAATTGGTGAGTGTGGATAAATCTAGTATTTTTTTCAGTCCTAGCACAGATATAAACACCAAGGTTCAGGTGTGCACTACTCTGAATATTATGACGGAGGCTCTGAATGACACATATTTGGGATTACCAACTACACTAGGACTGGACAAAACAGACAGCTTTCAATATTTGATTGACCGGTTGATTGTGAAACTAACAGGATGGAAGGAAAAGTGTCTGTCTTCGGGTGGTAAGGAAGTGCTCATTAAATCTGTTGCACAAGCCATACCAACGTACGCGATGTCGGTCTTCAAAATTCCTAAAAAATTTTGCAAAGGAATTACAGATGCGATCTCTCGTTACTGGTGGGGCGATGACGCATCACATAAGAGAATACACTGGTTTGCCTGGTGGAAGATGTGCTTACCAAAGAGTAGAGGAGGAATGGGGTTCAGGGATATTCACTGTTTTAACTTGGCATTGCTGGCTAAACAAGCATGGCGACTTATTGAAGACCCTGAATCCCTTTGTGCAAAGATTCTTAAAGCAAAATACTACCCTGATGTTGAGCTTATGAATTCTAGTCTGAAGAAGAAGGCCTCTTATACATGGCAAAGCATAATGGCAGGTGTGGAGACGTTGAAAAATGGACATATTTGGAGGGTGGGAGATGGTCAAAAAATAAGCATATGGGAAGATAGTTGGATCCCACAATCTCCCAACAGGAAGGTTATCTCGAGAAAAGGGAACCACCTCCTCTCTCGAGTCTCAGATCTTATAGATCCAGTGTCAGGTGACTGGGATTTGGGGCTGATCAACCAAACGTTTTGCAGTGTTGATGTTCAGAGAATTCTTGCAATTCCATTACCAATTTATGAAATGACAGACTTCTTAGCTTGGAGCTTCACTAAAACAGGTGGATTCACCGTAAGAACAGCATACCATGCTGTCTGGGAGTCAAAGTTTGGCCATAATCTGCAAGGTACAGCTAGTTCTTCCTCGCCTACACCTACGTGGGATTCTGTGTGGAGTTTGAGCTGTCCAGCAAAGGTAAAATTTTTTGTTTGGAGAGCACTTCTTAGTGCTGTTCCATGTCGTGCAATACTGGCGGATAGACATATCAAGATCAAACCAACTTGTCCGGTTTGTAACAATGGGCCGGAGAGCATCCGACACCTGTTTTTTGAATGTCCAGTGGCGGTTCAGGTTTGGAAACTACTTGGAGTGTGGGATGTAGTACAGATGGGAATGGCGATGAACACAAGTGGGGAGGTTGTGTTGGACTTCCTTCTCAGTCTTCCTGACGATCATATCCATGTGCTAGGATTAACAAAATTGCGAGAAACGGTGGCTACATGCTGCTGGTACATGTGGTGGGAGAGGAGGAAAAATACACATGGAGGTGACCCACAAACGGCGCCACAAATCAACCTTGCTGTACGTTCCTTGGCAGAGAATTTTATAGCAGCGAATTCACCACGGCCGAGAGTTCGTATGGGAGGCTGGACGAGACCAAGGACTGGGTATGTCAAGCTAAATGTGGATGCGAGTTTTGATCATGACTTACTTGAAGGTTCAGTAGGTGCTGTCGTCAGAGACCACAAGGGCAAGTTTATAGCTGCAGCGAATGAAAAGCTTGGACTCTGTTATGATGCTTTTACTGCAGAGGCAATTGCCATCAGATTTGGTCTAAATCTTGCTCGCACCACTGGATGCAGCAAAGTTGAGGTGAATTCAGATAATGTGGACGTGGTTCAAGCGCTCACAGATGGCTACTCATCTTCGGTAGCCAGTGCGATTTTTGATGATTGTTGCTTCATGTCCTTAGACTTTAGTCATGTTATTTATGAGCATTGTTTTAGAGAAAATAATAAGGTAGCACATGAATTAGCTAGTCTAGCTAGATTCAATCCTCCTAATGTTTGGATGGATGAGGCCCCTTCGGGTATCATTCCTTTAATTGTATCAGATGCTACAATTGTAGCCAATTAATAAAGGAGGTGATTATCAAAAGAAAGATTTCCTTGCATGCAGGGCCATCAGTTAATTTCC
>NW_021224797.1:0-1684 GCF_002162155.2 Triticum dicoccoides
ACAACAAATATTATCCATCCTTCAATTTTCTACATATAGTTCATATAGGAATCTCTAAAACGACTTATATTTAGGAACTGAGGGAGTATCTAGGAATGTTTTGGTTCAGCTCTTAGGATACAACAGACTTAGAAGAGTTTTGCTTTTGCATCATACATTTGACAGAAAAACGGGTTCAACTCCCTTTTGTGTTCTGCCGACTTCGGCACAACTACATGTACCCATGCTCTACCGGAGGTACATCGTTCAGTTGTTTTCAAGTGTTGAAAGGTATGAATGCTTCACTCTTTGTTCTAATCCTTAGAAGAAGAATGGTAGTAAAGGCTTACGATATGATATCTCACTATATTTGATTTCTGGATGTCATGTTCCCTTTCTTTTTTTCATAAAGGAATTCCAGTGTTCCTTTTTATTGTGAAATAGGAATTCCACTTTTATCAGGTGATTTGAGACCGAAAGCAGATTCACCTTTTCTCCCTCCAGAGAGTCAAGTATGTTGTTCTTGCTTGGGAATATTTTGTAACCAAGTATAATTTTGCAATAGGCTACTTACCAACTATGACCATGCATAGGATGGAAGAGGCACTTGGAAAAGGCCAGCAAGTCGATCACCTTTACACATATATGCTTTGGAACTTGATACATCCAATCCAAGTACTTTGTTTGTTTATGTCACAGTATGATTCAGATTATGCTAACGTGTAGAATTGCTTCAAGTGCAAATAAGAAACCTTCAACTATTGGGCATTCTGAATATATGGTGCTAATCTAGCTAAAGTTGAAGGTATGATCATATAAAAACCAGTGATGGATGACCAGATGGATGTATTTGGCCTATTTTTCAGTTTTTCGCTCACCGTGAAGCATTGCCTGCCCATCAACAATAATGTCCACTTAGTTTTAAATTACCACTTATAGGTGACCCAGATTAAACCAAAATAAGACACTCCTTACCATGGTTTCCCAACTTATTGCTCTTTGAGACATGCTTGAGAATTACAAAAACATTTGAGGTGGAAAAAGATTTATCCTTACAGACTGTATTTTAGGAATTTATATACCATCGGCAAAATATACTAAAGATAAATAAGTAGTTGCTTTTTATTTATCATAATCAAATGTATGCCTCACCTCTATATTTCTTCAGAGTCCTGCAATATCCTATATTGAAAATTTATAATTAATTTGCATGTGCGAGATGGTCATATGTAGGCCATGGAAACGATGCAGGGCAAGAAGAACATGGTGCGGACGTGATCAAATACTCTCATCAATGTCGACAAGGGCGGAAAGTAGGATAAACGACAAAACAGGTGTGGTCCCGTGTTGAAATAGAGGACGTATACCTGTGGCGGATTTTATTTCACCCGTTGCAACGCACGGGTATTTTTGCTAGTAAATATGAAAGCACACAGCAGTGCACTACATAAGTCATAAAAATTACTATGCTATTTCTAAACTATAGAATTAATTATACCATTAGTTCATATCATGAGCTAAAAAATTCCTACATTGCAGATAAACTACATTAGATTTGATCGATTTCTCAAGTTTGGAATTTCTAATTCACATCTAGTAGATTGATTTTTGTTTAGCCACAAACCCCAAAGTCCGCAAAAACCTGCGTACAAATCGCAACGGCATCAACTCCATACACCCACGGGACCACCCTACACGTCGGCTT
>NW_021224798.1:0-1256 GCF_002162155.2 Triticum dicoccoides
GGAAACAACATCAACTCCTTCCTCACTCGAAGCCTCAATCCATTCGGGGGCTAATGATGGGGTCATGTACCTAGGGTAGGGTCACGGACCTGATCTAAGTACCTTGCCCAAGGACACCCTTAGAAGAGGTCACCTTCCAGTCGACCAACGAGGGACTCACTCGACTGACTTGAAGGACTCGACCACGAAGACTCACTCGACCACCAGAAGGTCAAGAGGCACTCTGCACTGCAACGGCCTGTAATTAAGTAGACTTTATGATAGTAAAGACACTTTATGTGGGGCGTTACCAGTAACGCCCCAGACTTAACTCACCTTAAACCCTCTCCTACGTGGGCTGGCTGGGGTCCTGGCGCACTCTATATAAGCCACCCCCCTCCACAGGTAGAGGGGTTCGGCACCTTGTAACTCATATACACATAATCCACTCGACCGCCTCCGGGCTCCGAGACGTAGGGCTTTTACTTCCTCCGAGAAGGGCCTGAACTCGTACATCCCTTGTGTTTACAACCTCTCCATAGCTAGGACCTTGCCTCTCCATACTTACCCCCCACTCTACTATCAGGCTTAGAACCACGACAGCCCCCTCAATGCAACCGGAAGCAGTTACATCATAATCATGTGTCAGTCATGAGACTTTAGGTTCTGAAACTTTTTCTCTGCCATATTTATTATTCCCTTTATATTCGACGAGAAGCCAGTCGGGACCTTCATACTAAGCAGGCATTCAAAGAAGATTTCCTTCTCTTCTTTGGTAAGAGTGTAGCTGGCAGGACCTTCATACTGCTTTGGAGGCATGCCGTCTTTTTCGTGTAAACGTTGCAGGTCCTCCCATGCCTTAGCTGTATCTTTTGTCTTCCCCTACACGCCCAAGAAGCCTAGTAGGTTCACACAAAGGTTTTTCATCACGTGTATCACGTCGATCGAAGAGCGGACCTCTAGGTCTTTCCAGTAGGGTAGGTCCCAAAATATAGATTTCTTCTTCCACATGGGTGTGTGTCCTTCAGCGTCACTCGGAACAGCTAGTCCGCCAGGACCCTTTCCAAAGATTACGTGTAAATCATTGACCATAGCAAGTACATGATCACCGGTATGCATGGCGGGCTTCTTCCGGTGATCTGCCTCGCCTTTGAAATGCTTGCCTTTCTTTCGACATTGATGGTTGGTCGGAAGAAATCGACGATGGTCCAGGTACACATTCTTCCTGCAGCTTCCCAGGTATATACTTGCGGTGTCAGCTAAAAGTGTGTGCATGC
>NW_021224799.1:0-882 GCF_002162155.2 Triticum dicoccoides
GGAATTTCCATTCCCCTGCTACAGATATTACAAGAACTCACGTGACAGATAGCCCCGGCGAGTAAACGAAGCAGAAACAAATGCTTGCAGCAGGCACACAGCAAGCACCCATGGCCGGCAAAGTAGGTATATGTGTGTACTTGGAACCCAAACCAAGAGGAAGCCTTATTCTCTTCACAAGAGCAATTGTTGCACACTAGCACCTACCTGGCACCAAGGGGAAGCAAGGAGAGCATACCTCGGTGGTCGTCGTGTATGCCCTGTAACTCCTCCACTAGTCTGCTACTTGGCACACGGGAATCAGCTTCCGTTTCAGCTCCAGCCTGCAACGAATGCACACACAACAACGACAGGGTTATATCGATCGCCAGCGAAAGCGCCAAACCAAACTGAAACCCAAACATCAAGAAAATATCAAATCAAAGGGGTCACACAAATTCAACAAAAAGCCATCTTCCTGCAAAACATCAGTCCGCCCACCACAAACTGCAATCTTTCCATCCAATTTAACTATACATCTAGTCAGTCATATAGGCAAGTTGTCTAGACTGTGGAAGGTGTGAAGAAATTCCAATCTTTCTCTCTACACAATCAGCACTCGGTGTCCGTCAGGTATCAAAAATAGTTCAACTCTCACAGCAATGCAACGGGTAGACTCAACAGCCATTGACATTTCAGAGTAGACAACTACGTACGTAGTAGAAAACATGAGATAAAAACTTTGATTAGGATTATGGTCTTCACAGCAGCAACTGTTGCACACAAGCACCTACCTGCCTGGCACCAAGGGAGAGCATGGCCGTCACCGTCCGGGTCCGGGTCCGGGTGTACGCCCTGCATCTCGTCAGCCACTTGGCACTCCTTGGGGTCAAGATCTATATC